>NC_138131.1:52134019-52161519 GCF_964188305.1 Podarcis bocagei | reverse complement strand
CGGTTGCCGGTGGCCCCGGTCTACCGGCCGGCAAGCGGGGGTGGCTCGGCCGGTCTTCCCGGCGGAAGGAGCGGAAGCGCTGGCCGTTTTCCGGAGGGGGGAGCGGCCGGGTCTAGCTCCACGCCGGAGGGGCCGGCACTGCGGCCCGTTTTTCCTGCGGCTGGGGCTTCGCGGTCCTCCCCGGTCTACCCGCTGGAGGCCTGCCGACCGCCCGGTCTACTCGCGAGGGCCTCGCCGTCCCCCTTCCGAGAACGGGGAGCCTCCCGGTCTACCCAGCGAAGGCCCAGTCTGCTTCTCGCGTCCACGGTCACCCCGTTCTCCCGGCCCTGGGCTCCCCTGCAGTCGGCCGGCTGGGTCTTGCCGGTCTACCTCCGAGGAAGGGAGAATTCCCGGTCGGCCCGACGGAGGCCCGGTGGGCTCCTCGCGTCCACGCTCACGCCTGCCTGCCTGCCTGCCTGCCTGCCTGCTTGGGGCTTCCAGCTCTACCTCGAGGACAGACGGCTTCCCGGTCTCCCCTGCTTGGGGCTGGGAAGCGCCGGGCCACCTGACGGCCGGACTGGTACCGCTGCTACCCGGTCTACTAGCCGGGCCGGGGGGACTGGGGCTTGCCGGTCTACCTCCGAGAACGGGAGGCGAGAGCCTGCCTGCCTTCTTGCTTGCCTGCTTGCTTGCCTGCCTGCCTGCCTGCCTGCCTGCCTGCCTGCCTGCCTGCCTGCTGCAGGGTCTGGGACTTCCAGGTCTACCTAAGAGGAGAAAAGGCTTCCCGGTCTAGCCTCCATGAGGTCGCGAGGCGCCAGTCCACTAGGCGGTGGGGGGCTGGAACCGCTGCCCGGTCTACCAACCTTCGAGGAGGGCGAGGCTCTGACCGGTCTTACGAGAACGGTAGCGCAACCGCTGTCCGGTCTACTGGGCGCCGGACCGCGGTGAGCCCGGTCTACCGGCCGGGAAGGCTGGGGTTTGCCGGTCTTCCTCAGAGATGGTCGGGGCTTCCCGGTCTACCCAGCGGAAAGAGAGGCTCTGCCTGACCACCTGGCGCACGGCGCCTAACCGCTGGCCGGTCAACTGGGCCCCGGACCTCGGGAAGCCCTGTCTACACGCCGGAGGAGACAGCGGCGTTGCCCGGCCTCTAAGCCCTCCACTCCCATCCGGTCTACCAGCCAGAGAACGGGGGGGCTCCCGGTCTACCGACCGAAGGCCCAGTCTGCTTCTCGCGTGCACCGGCACCCCGGTCCGGCACCTGGGCTGGCAAGGGTGCCCGGTCTCCCGGCCCTGGGCTCTGCTGGCCGTGGAGCCTGGGTCCTGCCGGTCTACCTCCGAGGTAGGGAGGCTTCCCGGTCGACCCGCCGGAGGGGCTGGCGGCGTTGCCCGGTCTCCCGGCCCTCGGCTCCCCTCCGGTCTACCGGCCGATAAGGCTGGGGATTGCCGGTCTTCCTCAGAGATCGTGGGGACTTCCCGGTCTACCCATCGGAAAGCGGGGTTCCGCCGGTCTACCTGGCGTACGGCGCGGCACCGCTGGCCGGTCTACTTGGTGTCAGGCGCGGTGGGCTCCTCGCGTCCACGCACACCACGCCCTCCTTGCCTGCCTGCCTGCCTGCCTGCCTGCCTGCCTGCCTGCCTGTCGCCTGACCAGCGCTCCTAAACGAAGGAACAGGCTCTTGCCCGGTCTACCTGGAAGGCAGGAAGCGGACGGCCACCCTCCCAGCCTGCTTGCCTGCTTGCCTGCTTGCCTGGGGCTTCCAGCTCTACCTCGAGGACAGACGGCTTCCCGGTCTCCCCTGCTTGGGGCTGGGAAGCGCCGGGCCACCTGACGGCCGGACTGGTACCGCTGCTAACCGGTCTACTAGCCGGTCCTCCCGGCGGCCGGTGGGCCTGCGAACAGAGTCCCCCCAGTCTGCCGGCCGTGGAGGCTGGGCCTTGCCGGGCCCCTCCAGAGAATGGGGGCTCCCGGTCTACCGACCGAAGGCCCAGTCTGCTTCTCGCGTGCACCGTCACCCCGGTCCGGCCCCGGGCTGGCAAGGGTGCCCGGTCTCCCGGCCCTGGGCTCTGCTGGCCGTGGAGGCTGGGTCCTGCCGGTCTACCTCCGAGGTAGGGAGGCTTCCCGGTCGACCCGCCGGAGGGGCAGGCGACGTTACCCGGTCTCCCGGCCCTCGGCTCCCCTCCGGTCTACCGGCCGATAAGGCTGGGGATTGCCGGTCTTCCTCAGAGATCGTGGGGACTTCCCGGTCTACCCATCGGAAAGCGGAGTTCCGCCGGTCTACCTGGCGTACGGCGCGGCACCGCTGGCCGGTCTACTCGGTGTCAGGCGCGGTGGGCTCCTCGCGTCCACGCACACCACGCCCTCCTTGCTTGCCTGCCTGCCTGCCTGCCTGCCTGCCTGTCGCCTGACCAGCGCTCCTAAACGAAGGAACAGGCTCTTGCCCGGTCTACCTGGAAGGCAGGAAGCGGACGGCCACCCTCCCAGCCTGCTTGCCTGCTTGCCTGGGGCTTCCAGCTCTACCTCGAGGACAGACGGCTTCCCGGTCTCCCCTGCTTGGGGCTGGGAAGCGCCGGGCCACCTGACGGCCGGACTGGTACCGCTGCTAACCGGTCTACTAGCCGGTCCTCCCGGCGGCCGGTGGGCCTGCGAACAGAGTCCCCCCAGTCTGCCGGCCGTGGAGGCTGGGCCTTGCCAGGCCCCTCCAGAGAATGGGGGCTCCCGGTCTACCGACCGAAGGCCCAGTCTGCTTCTCGCGTGCACCGGCACCCCGGTCCGGCACCTGGGCTGGCAAGGGTGCCCGGTCTCCCGGCCCTGGGCTCTGCTGGCCGTGGAGCCTGGGTCCTGCCGGTCTACCTCCGAGGTAGGGAGGCTTCCCGGTCGACCCGCCGGAGGGGCTGGCGGCGTTGCCCGGTCTCCCGGCCCTCGGCTCCCCTCCGGTCTACCGGCCGATAAGGCTGGGGATTGCCGGTCTTCCTCAGAGATCGTGGGGACTTCCCGGTCTACCCATCGGAAAGCGGGGTTCCGCCGGTCTACCTGGCGTACGGCGCGGCACCGCTGGCCGGTCTACTCGGTGTCAGGCGCGGTGGGCTCCTCGCGTCCACGCACACCACGCCCTCCTTGCCTGCCTGCCTGCCTGCCTGCCTGCCTGCCTGCCTGCCTGTCGCCTGACCAGCGCTCCTAAACGAAGGAACAGGCTCTTGCCCGGTCTACCTGGAAGGCAGGAAGCGGACGGCCACCCTCCCAGCCTGCTTGCCTGCTTGCCTGCTTGCCTGGGGCTTCCAGCTCTACCTCGAGGACAGACGGCTTCCCGGTCTCCCCTGCTTGGGGCTGGGAAGCGCCGGGCCACCTGACGGCCGGACTGGTACCGCTGCTAACCGGTCTACTAGCCGGTCCTCCCGGCGGCCGGTGGGCCTGCGAACAGAGTCCCCCCAGTCTGCCGGCCGTGGAGGCTGGGCCTTGCCAGGCCCCTCCAGAGAATGGGGGCTCCCGGTCTACCGACCGAAGGCCCAGTCTGCTTCTCGCGTGCACCGGCACCCCGGTCCGGCACCTGGGCTGGCAAGGGTGCCCGGTCTCCCGGCCCTGGGCTCTGCTGGCCGTGGAGCCTGGGTCCTGCCGGTCTACCTCCGAGGTAGGGAGGCTTCCCGGTCGACCCGCCGGAGGGGCTGGCGGCGTTGCCCGGTCTCCCGGCCCTCGGCTCCCCTCCGGTCTACCGGCCGATAAGGCTGGGGATTGCCGGTCTTCCTCAGAGATCGTGGGGACTTCCCGGTCTACCCATCGGAAAGCGGGGTTCCGCCGGTCTACCTGGCGTACGGCGCGGCACCGCTGGCCGGTCTACTTGGTGTCAGGCGCGGTGGGCTCCTCGCGTCCACGCACACCACGCCCTCCTTGCCTGCCTGCCTGCCTGCCTGCCTGCCTGCCTGCCTGTCGCCTGACCTGCGCTCCTAAACGAAGGAACAGGCTCTTGCCCGGTCTACCTGGAAGGCAGGAAGCGGACGGCCACCCTCCCAGCCTGCTTGCCTGCTTGCCTGCTTGCCTGGGGCTTCCAGCTCTACCTCGAGGACAGACGGCTTCCCGGTCTCCCCTGCTTGGGGCTGGGAAGCGCCGGGCCACCTGACGGCCGGACTGGTACCGCTGCTAACCGGTCTACTAGCCGGTCCTCCCGGCGGCCGGTGGGCCTGCGAACAGAGTCCCCCCAGTCTGCCGGCCGTGGAGGCTGGGCCTTGCCAGGCCCCTCCAGAGAATGGGGGCTCCCGGTCTACCGACCGAAGGCCCAGTCTGCTTCTCGCGTGCACCGTCACCCCGGTCCGGCCCCGGGCTGGCAAGGGTGCCCGGTCTCCCGGCCCTGGGCTCTGCTGGCCGTGGAGGCTGGGTCCTGCCGGTCTACCTCCGAGGTAGGGAGGCTTCCCGGTCGACCCGCCGGAGGGGCAGGCGACGTTACCCGGTCTCCCGGCCCTCGGCTCCCCTCCGGTCTACCGGCCGATAAGGCTGGGGATTGCCGGCCTCCTCCGAGATCGTGGGGCTTCCCGGTCAACCCACCAGAAAGGGCGGCTTTGCTTCGCCGGACTACCTGGCGCACGGCGCGGCACCGCTGGCCGGTCTACTTGGTGTCAGGCGCGGTGGGCTCCTCGCGTCCACGCACACCACGCCCTCACTGCCTGCCTGCCTGCCTGCCGCCTGACCAGCGCTCCTAAACGAAGGAACAGGCTCTTGCCCGGTCTACCTGGAAGGCAGGAAGCGGACGGCCACCCTCCCAGCCAGCCAGCCTGCCTGCCTGCCTGCCTGCCTGCCTGCCTGCCTGCTTGCCTGCCTGCTTGCTTGCCTGCCTGCCTGCTTGCTTGCATGCCTGCCTGCCTGCCTGCCTGCCTGCCTGCCTGCCTGCCTGCTTGCCTGCTTGCTTGCCTGCCTGCCTGCCTGCCTGCCTGCCTGCCTGCCTGCCTGCCTGCCGCAGGGTCTGGGACTTCCAGGTCTACCTAAGAAGAGAAACGGCTTCCCGGTCTACCCTCCTTGGGCCCGGCAAACGCCGGTCCACACGGCGGTGGGGGGCTGGAGCCGCTGCCCGGTCTACTAACCTTCGAGGAGGGGGGGCTCTGGCCGGTCTTACTTGAAAGGTAGAGGAACCGCTGGCCGGTCTACTGGGCGCCGGACCGCGGTGAGCCCGGTCTACCGGCCGGGAAGGCTGGGTTTGGCGGTCTTCCTCCGAGATCGTGGGGCTTCCCGGTTTACCCACCGCAGAGCGCGGCTCTGCCGGGCTACCTGGAGCACGGCGCGGAACCGCTGTCCGGTCTACTGGGCGGCGGCCCTCGGGAAGCCTGGTCTTCCCGCCGGACGGGCTGGGGCGATGCCCTGTCTCCCGGCCGTCGGCTCCCCTCCGGTCTACCGCCCGGGAAAGCTGCGTCTTGCCGGTCTTCCTCTAGAGATCGAGGGGCTTCCCGGTCTACCTGGCGCGCGGCGCGGAACCGCTGGCCGGTCTACTGGGAGTCGGACCTGGTGAGCCCGGTCTCCCGGCCGTCGGCTCCCCTCCGGTCTACCGCCCGGGAAAGCTGGGTCTTGCCGGTCTTCCTCCAGAGATCGAGGGGCTTCCCGGTCTACCTGGTGCGCGGCGCGGAACCGCTGGCCGGTCTACTGGGAGTCGGACCTAGGTGAGCCCGGTCTCCCGGCCGTCGGCTCCCCTCCGGTCTACCGCCCGGGAAAGCTGCGTCTTGCCGGTCTTCCTCCAGAGATCGAGGGGCTTCCCGGTCTACCTGGCGCGCGGCGCGGAACCGCTGGCCGGTCTACTGGGAGTCGGACCTGGTGAGCCCGGTCTCCCGGCCGTCGGCTCCCCTCCGGTCTACCGCCCGGGAAAGCTGGGTCTTGCCGGTCTTCCTCCAGAGATCGAGGGGCTTCCCGGTCTACCTGGCGCGCGGCGCAGAACCGCTGGCCGGTCTACTGGGAGTCGGACCTAGGTGAGCCCGGTCTCCCGGCCGTCAGCTCCCCTCCGGTCTACCGGCACCCGAAGGCTGGAGTTTGCCGGTCTACCTCCGAGACCGTGGGGGCTTCCCGCTCTGCCCAATCTACTCGCCGGGCCCCCGGTCTACCGGCTGGAGAAGCTGCGGCTTGCCGGTCTACTAGGGAGGGCGTAGGCCTTCCCGGTCTACCGGCCCGCTCTCCCCCCCCCACCCCATGGAGCCTCCAGCTCTACGTGGTCGCTGTCACCTGACGACATCGCCAAGGGTGGGTGGGGTTCGTGGCGACAGCTGCCGTAGAACTTGGTGACGTTGTAGACCGCCGCTTGGCGGCAGCGCAGCAGGTAGGCGATGGAGGGGACAGGTGAGGGCGTGCGTGCGTGCGTTCGTGCGTTGGTCCTTGCAGGGATGGCAAGGGAGAAAAGTCTCGGCGTGTGTGCGTTCCTTTGCGGGAGGGGGAGCATGCAGAGACACAGGGATACAGAAAGACAAGCACAAAAGCACTCGTGCGCTCTCACACACACTTGATTGCGGGGCAGAGGGAGGGAGGGAGGGAGGGAGGGAGGGAGGGAGGGAGAGAGAGAGAGAGAGAGAGAGAGAGAGAGAGAGAGAGAGAGAGAGAGGCAGGCAGGCAGAGGCAGGCAGAAACAAAATCTCTCTGTCTCTCGTCTCTCGTCTCTTGCGTCTCTCTCTCTCTCTCTCTCTCTCTCTCTCTCTGTCTCTCACACACACACACACACACACACACACACACACACGACACAAACAGTCGTTTGCGGGAGAGGGAGACACTAAGCATATACTCAAACACAGCATGTGCTTGTGTGGGGGGAGACAGACAGAGACACAGGAGCCAAGTACACCGCACACACGCTTGTGTGCAGGGGAGACCGACAGGGACAGAGAGAGATGGACACAAAATATCACTCCAAGGCGCACACACGCATACCAAAGAAACCACCCACCCCCGCCCACGACATCGCCAAGGGTGATCCCTTGCCGTCCCTGCAAGGACGTACGCACGTACGCACGAAGGCCCGCCCCGCCCCACCCCACCCCACCCGTCTCCTCCATCGCCTACCTGCTGCTCTGCTGCCAAGCGGCGGTCTACAAAGTCACCGAGGTCTACGGCAGCTGTCGCCACGAACGCCGCCCTTGGCGATGTCGTGGTTTGTCGTGGCGATGTGCTTGCGGGTGGGGGAGGGAGGGAGAGACAGACCCAAAGTAGATCACGGAGAGGGAGACGGGCGGGCGGGCAGGCATGCCAGCACACACACAAACACTCACGCATCCCCCATTTCGACCGCACGAATGCACGGACGCACGCACGCACGATCTTGACAACAATAGGGATACTACGAAGGAGCAGGAGGAGCAGGAGGAGCAGGAGGAGCAGAAGGAGGAGGAGGAGGAGGAGGAGGAGGAGGAGGCTGCCCTGCCCTTACCATGCTGGCCACACGAGGGCGCCCCTAAAAAGAGGTCCAGGTTCTTATCCGGTCTACCTGGGGGGGGGAGGCAGGCAGGCAGGCATGCATGGGACGTCCACGCACCCTGACCTGCTGCCTGCCTGCCTGCCTGCCTGCCTGCCTGCCTGCCTGCCTGCGGCCGCCTGGCGCTTCTATACCAAGGTACAGGTTCTTAGCCGGTCTACCTGGGGGGAGGCAGGCAGGCAGGCAGGGGACGGCCATGCTCCCTACCCGCCTGCCTGCCTGCCTGCGGCCGCCTGGCGCTTCTATACGAAGGTACAGGTTCTTATCCGGTCTACCTGGGGGGGAGGCAGGCAGGCAGGCAGGGAGGCAGAGGACGGCCATGCTCCCTACCCGCCTGCCTGCCTGCCTGCCTGCCTGCCTGCCTGCCTGCGGCCGCCTGGCGCTTCTATACGAAGGTACAGGTTCTTATCCGGTCTACCTGGGGCAGGCAGGCAGGCAGGGGACGGCCATGCTCCCTACCCGCCTGGCTACCTGCCTACCTGCCTGCCTGCCTGCCTGCGGCCGCCTGGCGCTTCTATACGAAGGTCCAGGTTCTTATCCGGTCTACCCAGGGGGAGGCAGGCAGGCAGGCAGGCAGGCAGGCAGGCAGGCAGGGGACGGCCATGCTCCCTACCCGCCTGGCTACCTGCCTGCGGCCGCCTGGCGCTTCTATACAAAGGTCCAGGTTCTTACCCGGTCTACCTGGAAGCAGGCAGGCAGGCAGGCAGGCAGGCAGGCAGGCAGGCAGGGGTCAGCCAGCCTGCCTGCCTGCCTGCCTGCCTGTGGCCACCTGGCGCTTCTATACAAAGGTACAGGTTCTTATCTGGTCTACCTGGAGGGGGAGGCAGGCAGGCAGGCAGGGAGGCAGAGGACGGCCATGCTCCCTGCCTGCCTGCCTGCCTGCCTGCCTGCCTGCCTGCCTGCGGCCGCCTGGCGCTTCTATACGAAGGTCCAGGTTCTTATCCGGTCTACCCGGGGGGAGGCAGGCAGGCAGGCAGGCAGGCAGGGGACGGCCATGCTCCCTACCCGCCTGGCTACCTGCCTGCGGCCGCCTGGCGCTTCTATACAAAGGTCCAGGTTCTTACCCGGTCTACCTGGAAGCAAGCAGGCAGGCAGGCAGGCAGGCAGGCAGGCAGGCAGGCAGGGGTCAGCCAGCCTGCCTGCCTGCCTGCCTGCCTGCCTGCCTGTGGCCGCCTGGCGCTTCTATACAAAGGTACAGGTTCTTATCCGGTCTACCTGGGGGGGGAGGCAGGCAGGCAGGCAGGGAGGCAGAGGACGGCCATGCTCCCTACCCGCCTGCCTGCCTGCCTGCCTGCCTGACTGCCTGCCTGCCTGCCTGCGGCCGCCTGGCGCTTCTATACGAAGGTACAGGTTCTTATCCGGTCTACCTGGGGCAGGCAGGCAGGCAGGCAGGCAGGCAGGCAGGCAGGGGACGGCCATGCTCCCTACCCGCCTGGCTACCTGCCTACCTGCCTGCCTGCCTGCCTGCCTGCCTGCCTGCCTGCCTGCCTGCCTGCGGCCGCCTGGCGCTTCTATACGAAGGTCCAGGTTCTTATCCGGTCTACCCGGGGGGAGGCAGGCAGGCAGGCAGGCAGGCAGGCAGGCAGGCAGGGGACGGCCATGCTCCCTACCCGCCTGGCTACCTGCCTGCGGCCGCCTGGCGCTTCTATACAAAGGTCCAGGTTCTTACCCGGTCTACCTGGAAGCAGGCAGGCAGGCAGGCAGGCAGGCAGGCAGGCAGGCAGGGGTCAGCCAGCCTGCCTGCCTGCCTGCCTGCCTGTGGCCACCTGGCGCTTCTATACAAAGGTACAGGTTCTTATCCGGTCTACCTGGGGGGGGGAGGCAGGCAGGCAGGCAGGGAGGCAGAGGACGGCCATGCTCCCTGCCTGCCTGCCTGCCTGCCTGCCTGCCTGCCTGCCTGCGGCCGCCTGGCGCTTCTATACGAAGGTCCAGGTTCTTATCCGGTCTACCCGGGGGGAGGCAGGCAGGCAGGCAGGCAGGCAGGCAGGCAGGGGACGGCCATGCTCCCTACCCGCCTGGCTACCTGCCTGCGGCCGCCTGGCGCTTCTATACAAAGGTCCAGGTTCTTACCCGGTCTACCTGGAAGCAAGCAGGCAGGCAGGCAGGCAGGCAGGCAGGGGTCAGCCAGCCTGCCTGCCTGCCTGCCTGCCTGCCTGCCTGTGGCCGCCTGGCGCTTCTATACAAAGGTACAGGTTCTTATCCGGTCTACCCGGGGGGAGGCAGGCAGGCAGGCAGGCAGGCAGGCAGGCAGGCAGGGGACGGCCATGCTCCCTACCCGCCTGGCTACCTGCCTGCGGCCGCCTGGCGCTTCTATACAAAGGTCCAGGTTCTTACCCGGTCTACCTGGAAGCAAGCAGGCAGGCAGGCAGGCAGGCAGGCAGGCAGGCAGGCAGGGGTCAGCCAGCCTGCCTGCCTGCCTGCCTGCCTGCCTGCCTGTGGCCGCCTGGCGCTTCTATACAAAGGTACAGGTTCTTATCCGGTCTACCTGGGGGGGGAGGCAGGCAGGCAGGCAGGGAGGCAGAGGACGGCCATGCTCCCTGCCTGCCTGCCTGCCTGCCTGCCTGCCTGCCTGCCTGCCTGCGGCCGCCTGGCGCTTCTATACAAAGGTACAGGTTCTTATCCGGTCTACCTGGGGGAGGCAGGCAGGCAGGCAGGCAGGCAGGCAGGGGACGGCCATGCTCCCTACCCGCCTGCCTGCCTGCCTGCGGCCGCCTGGCGCTTCTATACAAAGGTCCAGGTTCTTACCCGGTCTACCTGGGGGAGGCAGGCAGGCAGGCAGGCAGGCAGGGGACGGCCATGCTCCCTACCGGCCTGCCTGCCTGCCTGCCTGCCTGCCTGCCTGCCTGCGGCCGCCTGGCGCTTCTATACGAAGGTACAGGTTCTTATCCGGTCTACCTGGGGCAGGCAGGCAGGCAGGCAGGCAGGCAGGCAGGCAGGCAGGCAGGGGACGGCCATGCTCCCTACCCGCCTGGCTACCTGCCTACCTGCCTGCCTGCCTGCCTGCCTGCCTGCCTGCCTGCGGCCGCCTGGCGCTTCTATACGAAGGTCCAGGTTTTTATCCGGTCTACCCGGGGGGAGGCAGGCAGGCAGGCAGGCAGGCAGGCAGGCAGGCAAGCAGGGGACGGCCATGCTCCCTACCCGCCTGGCTACCTGCCTGCGGCCGCCTGGCGCTTCTATACAAAGGTCCAGGTTCTTACCCGGTCTACCTGGAAGCAGGCAGGCAGGCAGGCAGGCAGGGGTCAGCCAGCCTGCCTGCCTGCCTGCCTGCCTGTGGCCACCTGGCGCTTCTATACAAAGGTACAGGTTCTTATCCGGTCTACCGGGGGGGGAGGCAGGCAGGCAGGCAGGGAGGCAGAGGACGGCCATGCTCCCTGCCTGCCTGCCTGCCTGCCTGCCTGCCTGCGGCCGCCTGGCGCTTCTATACGAAGGTCCAGGTTCTTATCCGGTCTACCCGGGGGGAGGCAGGCAGGCAGGCAGGCAGGCAGGCAGGGGACGGCCATGCTCCCTACCCGCCTGCCTGCCTGCCTGCCTGCCTGCCTGCCTGCCTGCGGCCGCCTGGCGCTTCTATACGAAGGTACAGGTTCTCATCCGGTCTACCTGGGGCAGGCAGGCAGGCAGGCAGGCAGGCAGGCAGGCAGGGGACGGCCATGCTCCCTACCCGCCTGGCTACCTGCCTACCTGCCTGCCTGCCTGCCTGCCTGCCTGCCTGCCTGCCTGCGGCCGCCTGGCGCTTCTATACGAAGGTCCAGGTTCTTATCCGGTCTACCCGGGGGGAGGCAGGCAGGCAGGCAGGCAGGCAGGCAGGCAGGCAAGCAGGGGACGGCCATGCTCCCTACCCGCCTGGCTACCTGCCTGCGGCCGCCTGGCGCTTCTATACAAAGGTCCAGGTTCTTACCCGGTCTACCTGGAAGCAGGCAGGCAGGCAGGCAGGCAGGCAGGCAGGCAGGCAGGCAGGGGTCAGCCAGCCTGCCTGCCTGCCTGCCTGCCTGTGGCCACCTGGCGCTTCTATACAAAGGTACAGGTTCTTATCCGGTCTACCGGGGGGGGAGGCAGGCAGGCAGGCAGGGAGGCAGAGGACGGCCATGCTCCCTGCCTGCCTGCCTGCCTGCCTGCCTGCCTGCGGCCGCCTGGCGCTTCTATACGAAGGTCCAGGTTCTTATCCGGTCTACCCGGGGGGAGGCAGGCAGGCAGGCAGGCAGGCAGGCAGGGGACGGCCATGCTCCCTACCCGCCTGGCTACCTGCCTGCGGCCGCCTGGCGCTTCTATACAAAGGTCCAGGTTCTTACCCGGTCTACCTGGAAGCAAGCAGGCAGGCAGGCAGGCAGGCAGGCAGGCAGGCAGGCAGGGGTCAGCCAGCCTGCCTGCCTGCCTGCCTGCCTGCCTGCCTGCCTGTGGCCGCCTGGCGCTTCTATACAAAGGTACAGGTTCTTATCCGGTCTACCTGGGGGGGGAGGCAGGCAGGGAGGCAGAGGACGGCCATGCTCCCTGCCTGCCTGCCTGCCTGCCTGCCTGCCTGCGGCCGCCTGGCGCTTCTATACAAAGGTACAGGTTCTTATCTGGTCTACCTGGGGGAGGCAGGCAGGCAGGCAGGCAGGCAGGCAGGCAGGCAGGCAGGGGACGGCCATGCTCCCTACCCGCCTGCCTGCCTGCCTGCGGCCGCCTGGCGCTTCTATACAAAGGTCCAGGTTCTTACCCGGTCTACCTGGGGGAGGCAGGCAGGCAGGCAGGCAGGCAGGCAGGCAGGGGACGGCCATGCTCCCTACCCGCCTGCCTGCCTGCCTGCCTGCCTGCCTGCCTGTGGCCACCTGGCGCTTCTATACAAAGGTACAGGTTCTTATCCGGTCTACCTGGGGGGGGGAGGCAGGCAGGCAGGCAGGGAGGCAGAGGACGGCCATGCTCCCTGCCTGCCTGCCTGCCTGCCTGCCTGCCTGCCTGCCTGCCTGCGGCCGCCTGGCGCTTCTATACGAAGGTCCAGGTTCTTATCCGGTCTACCTGGAAGCAAGCAGGCAGGCAGGCAGGCAGGCAGGCAGGCAGGCAGGCAGGCAGGCAGGCAGGGGTCAGCCAGCCTGCCTGCCTGCCTGCCTGCCTGCCTGTGGCCGCCTGGCGCTTCTATACAAAGGTACAGGTTCTTATCCGGTCTACCTGGGGGGGGAGGCAGGCAGGCAGGCAGGGAGGCAGAGGACGGCCATGCTGCCTGCCTGCCTGCCTGCCTGCCTGCCTGCCTGCCTGCGGCCGCCTGGCGCTTCTATACAAAGGTACAGGTTCTTATCCGGTCTACCTGGGGGAGGCAGGCAGGCAGGCAGGCAGGCAGGCAGGGGACGGCCATGCTCCCTACCCGCCTGCCTGCCTGCCTGCGGCCGCCTGGCGCTTCTATACAAAGGTCCAGGTTCTTACCCGGTCTACCTGGGGGAGGCAGGCAGGCAGGCAGGCAGGCAGGCAGGCAGGGGACGGCCATGCTCCCTACCGGCCTGCCTGCCTGCCTGCCTGCCTGCCTGCCTGCCTGCGGCCGCCTGGCGCTTCTATACGAAGGTACAGGTTCTTATCCGGTCTACCTGGGGCAGGCAGGCAGGCAGGCAGGCAGGCAGGCAGGCAGGCAGGGGACGGCCATGCTCCCTACCCGCCTGGCTACCTGCCTACCTGCCTGCCTGCCTGCCTGCCTGCCTGCCTGCCTGCCTGCCTGCGGCCGCCTGGCGCTTCTATACGAAGGTCCAGGTTTTTATCCGGTCTACCCGGGGGGAGGCAGGCAGGCAGGCAGGCAGGCAGGCAGGCAGGCAAGCAGGGGACGGCCATGCTCCCTACCCGCCTGGCTACCTGCCTGCGGCCGCCTGGCGCTTCTATACAAAGGTCCAGGTTCTTACCCGGTCTACCTGGAAGCAGGCAGGCAGGCAGGCAGGCAGGCAGGCAGGCAGGCAGGCAGGCAGGGGTCAGCCAGCCTGCCTGCCTGCCTGCCTGCCTGTGGCCACCTGGCGCTTCTATACAAAGGTACAGGTTCTTATCCGGTCTACCGGGGGGGGAGGCAGGCAGGCAGGCAGGGAGGCAGAGGACGGCCATGCTCCCTGCCTGCCTGCCTGCCTGCCTGCCTGCCTGCGGCCGCCTGGCGCTTCTATACGAAGGTCCAGGTTCTTATCCGGTCTACCCGGGGGGAGGCAGGCAGGCAGGCAGGCAGGCAGGCAGGGGACGGCCATGCTCCCTACCCGCCTGCCTGCCTGCCTGCCTGCCTGCCTGCCTGCGGCCGCCTGGCGCTTCTATACGAAGGTACAGGTTCTTATCCGGTCTACCTGGGGCAGGCAGGCAGGCAGGCAGGCAGGCAGGCAGGCAGGGGACGGCCATGCTCCCTACCCGCCTGGCTACCTGCCTACCTGCCTGCCTGCCTGCCTGCCTGCCTGCCTGCCTGCCTGCCTGCGGCCGCCTGGCGCTTCTATACGAAGGTCCAGGTTCTTATCCGGTCTACCCGGGGGGAGGCAGGCAGGCAGGCAGGCAGGCAGGCAGGCAGGCAAGCAGGGGACGGCCATGCTCCCTACCCGCCTGGCTACCTGCCTGCGGCCGCCTGGCGCTTCTATACAAAGGTCCAGGTTCTTACCTCTACCTAGAAGCAGGCAGGCAGGCAGGCAGGCAGGCAGGCAGGCAGGCAGGCAGGCAGGGGTCTGCCAGCCTGCCTGCCTGCCTGCCTGCCTGTGGCCACCTGGCGCTTCTATACAAAGGTACAGGTTCTTATCCGGTCTACCGGGGGGGGAGGCAGGCAGGCAGGCAGGGAGGCAGAGGACGGCCATGCTCCCTGCCTGCCTGCCTGCCTGCCTGCCTGCCTGCGGCCGCCTGGCGCTTCTATACGAAGGTCCAGGTTCTTATCCGGTCTACCCGGGGGGAGGCAGGCAGGCAGGCAGGCAGGCAGGCAGGGGACGGCCATGCTCCCTACCCGCCTGGCTACCTGCCTGCGGCCGCCTGGCGCTTCTATACAAAGGTCCAGGTTCTTACCCGGTCTACCTGGAAGCAAGCAGGCAGGCAGGCAGGCAGGCAGGCAGGCAGGCAGGCAGGGGTCAGCCAGCCTGCCTGCCTGCCTGCCTGCCTGCCTGCCTGTGGCCGCCTGGCGCTTCTATACAAAGGTACAGGTTCTTATCCGGTCTACCTGGGGGGGGAGGCAGGCAGGGAGGCAGAGGACGGCCATGCTCCCTGCCTGCTTGCCTGCCTGCCTGCCTGCCTGCGGCCGCCTGGCGCTTCTATACAAAGGTACAGGTTCTTATCTGGTCTACCTGGGGGAGGCAGGCAGGCAGGCAGGCAGGCAGGCAGGCAGGCAGGGGACGGCCATGCTCCCTACCCGCCTGCCTGCCTGCCTGCGGCCGCCTGGCGCTTCTATACAAAGGTCCAGGTTCTTACCCGGTCTACCTGGGGGAGGCAGGCAGGCAGGCAGGCAGGCAGGCAGGCAGGGGACGGCCATGCTCCCTACCCGCCTGCCTGCCTGCCTGCCTGCCTGCCTGCCTGCCTGTGGCCACCTGGCGCTTCTATACAAAGGTACAGGTTCTTATCCGGTCTACCTGGGGGGGGGAGGCAGGCAGGCAGGCAGGGAGGCAGAGGACGGCCATGCTCCCTGCCTGCCTGCCTGCCTGCCTGCCTGCCTGCCTGCCTGCGGCCGCCTGGCGCTTCTATACGAAGGTCCAGGTTCTTATCCGGTCTACCTGGAAGCAAGCAGGCAGGCAGGCAGGCAGGCAGGCAGGCAGGCAGGCAGGCAGGGGTCAGCCAGCCTGCCTGCCTGCCTGCCTGCCTGCCTGTGGCCGCCTGGCGCTTCTATACAAAGGTACAGGTTCTTATCCGGTCTACCTGGGGGGGGAGGCAGGCAGGCAGGCAGGGAGGCAGAGGACCGCCATGCTCCCTGCCTGCCTGCCTGCCTGCCTGCCTGCCTGCCTGCCTGCGGCCGCCTGGCGCTTCTATACAAAGGTACAGGTTCTTATCCGGTCTACCTGGGGGAGGCAGGCAGGCAGGCAGGCAGGCAGGCAGGCAGGGGACGGCCATGCTCCCTACCCGCCTGGCTACCTGCCTTCCTGCCTGCCTGCCTGCCTGCCTGCCTGCGGCCGCCTGGCGCTTCTATACGAAGGTCCAGGTTCTTATCCGGTCTACCCGGGGGGAGGCAGGCAGGCAGGCAGGCAGGCAGGCAGGCAGGGGACGGCCATGCTCCCTACCCGCCTGGCTACCTGCCTGCGGCCGCCTGGCGCTTCTATACAAAGGTACAGGTTCTTATCCGGTCTACCTGGGGGGGGAGGCAGCAGGCAGGCAGGGAGGCAGAGGACGGCCATGCTCCCTGCCTGCCTGCCTGCCTGCCTGCCTGCCTGCCTGCCTGCGGCCGCCTGGCGCTTCTATACGAAGGTCCAGGTTCTTATCCGGTCTACCTGGAAGCAAGGAGGCAGGCAGGCAGGCAGGCAGGCAGGCAGGCAGGCAGGGGTCAGCCAGCCAGCCTGCCTGCCTGCCTGCCTGCCTGTGGCCGCCTGGCGCTTCTATACAAAGGTACAGGTTCTTATCCGGTCTACCTGGGGGGGGAGGCAGGCAGGCAGGCAGGGAGGCAGAGGACGGCCATGCTCCCTGCCTGCCTGCCTGCCTGCCTGCCTGCCTGCCTGCGGCCGCCTGGCGCTTCTATACAAAGGTACAGGTTCTTACCCGGTCTACCTGGAAGCAGGCAGGCAGGCAGGCAGGCAGGCAGGCAGGCAGGCAGGCAGGGGTCAGCCAGCCTGCCTGCCTGCCTGCCTGCCTGTGGCCACCTGGCGCTTCTATACAAAGGTACAGGTTCTTATCCGGTCTACCTGGGGGGGGAGGCAGCAGGCAGGCAGGGAGGCAGAGGACGGCCATGCTCCCTGCCTGCCTGCCTGCCTGCCTGCCTGCCTGCCTGCCTGCGGCCGCCTGGCGCTTCTATACGAAGGTCCAGGTTCTTATCCGGTCTACCTGGAAGCAAGGAGGCAGGCAGGCAGGCAGGCAGGCAGGCAGGCAGGCAGGGGTCAGCCAGCCTGCCTGCCTGCCTGCCTGCCTGCCTGTGGCCGCCTGGCGCTTCTAAACAAAGGTACAGGTTCTTATCCGGTCTACCTGGGGGGGGAGGCAGGCAGGCAGGCAGGGAGGCAGAGGACGGCCATGCTCCCTGCCTGCCTGCCTGCCTGCCTGCCTGCCTGCCTGCGGCCGCCTGGCGCTTCTATACAAAGGTACAGGTTCTTATCCGGTCTACCTGGGGGAGGCAGGCAGGCAGGCAGGCAGGCAGGCAGGCAGGGGACGGCCATGCTCCCTACCCGCCTGCCTGCCTGCCTGCCTGCCTGCCTGCGGCCGCCTGGCGCTTCTATAGAAAGGTACAGGTTCTTATCCGGTCTACCTGGGGGAGGCAGGCAGGCAGGCAGGCAGGCAGGCAGGCAGGGGACGGCCATGCTCCCTACCCGCCTGCCTGCCTGCCTGCGGCCGCCTGGCGCTTCTATACAAAGGTCCAGGTTCTTACCCGGTCTACCTGGGGGAGGCAGGCAGGCAGGCAGGCAGGCAGGCAGGCAGGGGACGGCCATGCTCCCTACCCGCCTGCCTGCCTGCCTGCCTGCCTGCCTGCCTGCCTGCCTGTGGCCACCTGGCGCTTCTATACAAAGGTACAGGTTCTTATCCGGTCTACCTGGGGGGGGGGAGGCAGGCAGGCAGGCAGGGAGGCAGAGGACGGCCATGCTCCCTGCCTGCCTGCCTGCCTGCCTGCCTGCCTGCGGCCGCCTGGCGCTTCTATACGAAGGTCCAGGTTCTTATCCGGTCTACCTGGAAGCAAGCAGGCAGGCAGGCAGGCAGGCAGGCAGGCAGGCAGGCAGGGGACGGCCATGCTCCCTACCCGCCTGGCTACCTGCCTACCTGCCTGCCTGCCTGCCTGCCTGCCTGCCTGCCTGCCTGCGGCCGCCTGGCGCTTCTATACGAAGGTCCAGGTTCTTATCCGGTCTACCCGGGGGCAGGCAGGCAGGCAGGCAGGCAGGCAGGCAGGCAGGCAGGGGACGGCCATGCTCCCTACCCGCCTGGCTACCTGCCTACCTGCCTGCCTGCCTGCCTGCCTGCCTGCCTGCCTGCGGCCGCCTGGCGCTTCTATACGAAGGTCCAGGTTTTTATCCGGTCTACCCGGGGGGAGGCAGGCAGGCAGGCAGGCAGGCAGGCAGGCAGGCAAGCAGGGGACGGCCATGCTCCCTACCCGCCTGGCTACCTGCCTGCGGCCGCCTGGCGCTTCTATACAAAGGTCCAGGTTCTTACCCGGTCTACCTGGAAGCAGGCAGGCAGGCAGGCAGGCAGGGGTCAGCCAGCCTGCCTGCCTGCCTGCCTGCCTGTGGCCACCTGGCGCTTCTATACAAAGGTACAGGTTCTTATCCGGTCTACCGGGGGGGGAGGCAGGCAGGCAGGCAGGGAGGCAGAGGACGGCCATGCTCCCTGCCTGCCTGCCTGCCTGCCTGCCTGCCTGCGGCCGCCTGGCGCTTCTATACGAAGGTCCAGGTTCTTATCCGGTCTACCCGGGGGGAGGCAGGCAGGCAGGCAGGCAGGCAGGCAGGGGACGGCCATGCTCCCTACCCGCCTGCCTGCCTGCCTGAATGCCTGCCTGCCTGCCTGCGGCCGCCTGGCGCTTCTATACGAAGGTACAGGTTCTCATCCGGTCTACCTGGGGCAGGCAGGCAGGCAGGCAGGCAGGCAGGCAGGCAGGAGACGGCCATGCTCCCTACCCGCCTGGCTACCTGCCTACCTGCCTGCCTGCCTGCCTGCCTGCCTGCCTGCCTGCGGCCGCCTGGCGCTTCTATACGAAGGTCCAGGTTCTTATCCGGTCTACCCGGGGGGAGGCAGGCAGGCAGGCAGGCAGGCAGGCAGGCAGGCAGGCAAGCAGGGGACGGCCATGCTCCCTACCCGCCTGGCTACCTGCCTGCGGCCGCCTGGCGCTTCTATACTAAGGTCCAGGTTCTTACCCGGTCTACCTGGAAGCAGGCAGGCAGGCAGGCAGGCAGGCAGGCAGGCAGGCAGGCAGGGGTCAGCCAGCCTGCCTGCCTGCCTGCCTGCCTGTGGCCACCTGGCGCTTCTATACAAAGGTACAGGTTCTTATCCGGTCTACCGGGGGGGGAGGCAGGCAGGCAGGCAGGGAGGCAGAGGACGGCCATGCTCCCTGCCTGCCTGCCTGCCTGCCTGCCTGCCTGCGGCCGCCTGGCGCTTCTATACGAAGGTCCAGGTTCTTATCCGGTCTACCCGGGGGGAGGCAGGCAGGCAGGCAGGCAGGCAGGCAGGGGACGGCCATGCTCCCTACCCGCCTGGCTACCTGCCTGCGGCCGCCTGGCGCTTCTATACAAAGGTCCAGGTTCTTACCCGGTCTACCTGGAAGCAAGCAGGCAGGCAGGCAGGCAGGCAGGCAGGCAGGCAGGGGTCAGCCAGCTTGCCTGCCTGCCTGCCTGCCTGCCTGCCTGTGGCCGCCTGGCGCTTCTATACAAAGGTACAGGTTCTTATCCGGTCTACCTGGGGGGGGAGGCAGGCAGGGAGGCAGAGGACGGCCATGCTCCCTGCCTGCCTGCCTGCCTGCCTGCCTGCCTGCGGCCGCCTGGCGCTTCTATACAAAGGTACAGGTTCTTATCTGGTCTACCTGGGGGAGGCAGGCAGGCAGGCAGGCAGGCAGGCAGGCAGGCAGGGGACGGCCATGCTCCCTACCCGCCTGCCTGCCTGCCTGCGGCCGCCTGGCGCTTCTATACAAAGGTCCAGGTTCTTACCCGGTCTACCTGGGGGAGGCAGGCAGGCAGGCAGGCAGGCAGGCAGGCAGGGGACGGCCATGCTCCCTACCCGCCTGCCTGCCTGCCTGCCTGCCTGCCTGCCTGCCTGTGGCCACCTGGCGCTTCTATACAAAGGTACAGGTTCTTATCCGGTCTACCTGGGGGGGGGAGGCAGGCAGGCAGGCAGGGAGGCAGAGGACGGCCATGCTCCCTGCCTGCCTGCCTGCCTGCCTGCCTGCCTGCCTGCCTGCGGCCGCCTGGCGCTTCTATACGAAGGTCCAGGTTCTTATCCGGTCTACCTGGAAGCAAGCAGGCAGGCAGGCAGGCAGGCAGGCAGGCAGGCAGGCAGGCAGGCAGGGGTCAGCCAGCCTGCCTGCCTGCCTGCCTGCCTGCCTGTGGCCGCCTGGCGCTTCTATACAAAGGTACAGGTTCTTATCCGGTCTACCTGGGGGGGGAGGCAGGCAGGCAGGCAGGGAGGCAGAGGACGGCCATGCTGCCTGCCTGCCTGCCTGCCTGCCTGCCTGCCTGCCTGCCTGCCTGCCTGCGGCCGCCTGGCGCTTCTATACAAAGGTACAGGTTCTTATCCGGTCTACCTGGGGGAGGCAGGCAGGCAGGCAGGCAGGCAGGCAGGGGACGGCCATGCTCCCTACCCGCCTGCCTGCCTGCCTGCGGCCGCCTGGCGCTTCTATACAAAGGTCCAGGTTCTTACCCGGTCTACCTGGGGGAGGCAGGCAGGCAGGCAGGCAGGCAGGCAGGCAGGGGACGGCCATGCTCCCTACCGGCCTGCCTGCCTGCCTGCCTGCCTGCCTGCCTGCCTGCGGCCGCCTGGCGCTTCTATACGAAGGTACAGGTTCTTATCCGGTCTACCTGGGACAGGCAGGCAGGCAGGCAGGCAGGCAGGCAGGCAGGCAGGCAGGGGACGGCCATGCTCCCTACCCGCCTGGCTACCTGCCTGCCTGCCTGCCTGCCTGCCTGCCTGCCTGCCTGCGGCCGCCTGGCGCTTCTATACGAAGGTACAGGTTCTTATCCGGTCTACCTGGGGGGGGAGGCAGCAGGCAGGCAGGGAGGCAGAGGACGGCCATGCTCCCTGCCTGCCTGCCTGCCTGCCTGCCTGCCTGCCTGCCTGCCTGCGGCCGCCTGGCGCTTCTATACGAAGGTCCAGGTTCTTATCCGGTCTACCTGGAAGCAAGGAGGCAGGCAGGCAGGCAGGCAGGCAGGCAGGCAGGCAGGCAGGGGTCAGCCAGCCAGCCTGCCTGCCTGCCTGCCTGCCTGTGGCCGCCTGGCGCTTCTATACAAAGGTACAGGTTCTTATCCGGTCTACCTGGGGGGGGAGGCAGGCAGGCAGGCAGGGAGGCAGAGGACGGCCATGCTCCCTGCCTGCCTGCCTGCCTGCCTGCCTGCCTGCCTGCGGCCGCCTGGCGCTTCTATACAAAGGTACAGGTTCTTACCCGGTCTACCTGGAAGCAGGCAGGCAGGCAGGCAGGCAGGCAGGCAGGCAGGCAGGGGTCAGCCAGCCTGCCTGCCTGCCTGCCTGCCTGTGGCCACCTGGCGCTTCTATACAAAGGTACAGGTTCTTATCCGGTCTACCTGGGGGGGGAGGCAGCAGGCAGGCAGGGAGGCAGAGGACGGCCATGCTCCCTGCCTGCCTGCCTGCCTGCCTGCCTGCCTGCCTGCCTGCGGCCGCCTGGCGCTTCTATACGAAGGTCCAGGTTCTTATCCGGTCTACCTGGAAGCAAGGAGGCAGGCAGGCAGGCAGGCAGGCAGGCAGGCAGGCAGGGGTCAGCCAGCCTGCCTGCCTGCCTGCCTGCCTGCCTGTGGCCGCCTGGCGCTTCTAAACAAAGGTACAGGTTCTTATCCGGTCTACCTGGGGGGGGAGGCAGGCAGGCAGGCAGGGAGGCAGAGGACGGCCATGCTCCCTGCCTGCCTGCCTGCCTGCCTGCCTGCCTGCCTGCGGCCGCCTGGCGCTTCTATACAAAGGTACAGGTTCTTATCCGGTCTACCTGGGGGAGGCAGGCAGGCAGGCAGGCAGGCAGGCAGGCAGGGGACGGCCATGCTCCCTACCCGCCTGCCTGCCTGCCTGCCTGCCTGCCTGCGGCCGCCTGGCGCTTCTATAGAAAGGTACAGGTTCTTATCCGGTCTACCTGGGGGAGGCAGGCAGGCAGGCAGGCAGGCAGGCAGGCAGGGGACGGCCATGCTCCCTACCCGCCTGCCTGCCTGCCTGCGGCCGCCTGGCGCTTCTATACAAAGGTCCAGGTTCTTACCCGGTCTACCTGGGGGAGGCAGGCAGGCAGGCAGGCAGGCAGGCAGGCAGGGGACGGCCATGCTCCCTACCCGCCTGCCTGCCTGCCTGCCTGCCTGCCTGCCTGCCTGCCTGCCTGTGGCCACCTGGCGCTTCTATACAAAGGTACAGGTTCTTATCCGGTCTACCTGGGGGGGGGGAGGCAGGCAGGCAGGCAGGGAGGCAGAGGACGGCCATGCTCCCTGCCTGCCTGCCTGCCTGCCTGCCTGCCTGCGGCCGCCTGGCGCTTCTATACGAAGGTCCAGGTTCTTATCCGGTCTACCTGGAAGCAAGCAGGCAGGCAGGCAGGCAGGCAGGCAGGCAGGCAGGCAGGGGACGGCCATGCTCCCTACCCGCCTGGCTACCTGCCTACCTGCCTGCCTGCCTGCCTGCCTGCCTGCCTGCGGCCGCCTGGCGCTTCTATACGAAGGTCCAGGTTCTTATCCGGTCTACCCGGGGGCAGGCAGGCAGGCAGGCAGGCAGGCAGGCAGGCAGGCAGGGGACGGCCATGCTCCCTACCCGCCTGGCTACCTGCCTACCTGCCTGCCTGCCTGCCTGCCTGCCTGCCTGCCTGCGGCCGCCTGGCGCTTCTATACGAAGGTCCAGGTTTTTATCCGGTCTACCCGGGGGGAGGCAGGCAGGCAGGCAGGCAGGCAGGCAGGCAGGCAAGCAGGGGACGGCCATGCTCCCTACCCGCCTGGCTACCTGCCTGCGGCCGCCTGGCGCTTCTATACAAAGGTCCAGGTTCTTACCCGGTCTACCTGGAAGCAGGCAGGCAGGCAGGCAGGCAGGGGTCAGCCAGCCTGCCTGCCTGCCTGCCTGCCTGTGGCCACCTGGCGCTTCTATACAAAGGTACAGGTTCTTATCCGGTCTACCGGGGGGGGAGGCAGGCAGGCAGGCAGGGAGGCAGAGGACGGCCATGCTCCCTGCCTGCCTGCCTGCCTGCCTGCCTGCCTGCGGCCGCCTGGCGCTTCTATACGAAGGTCCAGGTTCTTATCCGGTCTACCCGGGGGGAGGCAGGCAGGCAGGCAGGCAGGCAGGCAGGGGACGGCCATGCTCCCTACCCGCCTGCCTGCCTGCCTGAATGCCTGCCTGCCTGCCTGCGGCCGCCTGGCGCTTCTATACGAAGGTACAGGTTCTCATCCGGTCTACCTGGGGCAGGCAGGCAGGCAGGCAGGCAGGCAGGCAGGCAGGAGACGGCCATGCTCCCTACCCGCCTGGCTACCTGCCTACCTGCCTGCCTGCCTGCCTGCCTGCCTGCCTGCCTGCGGCCGCCTGGCGCTTCTATACGAAGGTCCAGGTTCTTATCCGGTCTACCCGGGGGGAGGCAGGCAGGCAGGCAGGCAGGCAGGCAGGCAGGCAAGCAGGGGACGGCCATGCTCCCTACCCGCCTGGCTACCTGCCTGCGGCCGCCTGGCGCTTCTATACAAAGGTCCAGGTTCTTACCCGGTCTACCTGGAAGCAGGCAGGCAGGCAGGCAGGCAGGCAGGCAGGCAGGCAGGCAGGGGTCAGCCAGCCTGCCTGCCTGCCTGCCTGCCTGTGGCCACCTGGCGCTTCTATACAAAGGTACAGGTTCTTATCCGGTCTACCGGGGGGGGAGGCAGGCAGGCAGGCAGGGAGGCAGAGGACGGCCATGCTCCCTGCCTGCCTGCCTGCCTGCCTGCCTGCCTGCGGCCGCCTGGCGCTTCTATACGAAGGTCCAGGTTCTTATCCGGTCTACCCGGGGGGAGGCAGGCAGGCAGGCAGGCAGGCAGGCAGGGGACGGCCATGCTCCCTACCCGCCTGGCTACCTGCCTGCGGCCGCCTGGCGCTTCTATACAAAGGTCCAGGTTCTTACCCGGTCTACCTGGAAGCAAGCAGGCAGGCAGGCAGGCAGGCAGGCAGGCAGGCAGGGGTCAGCCAGCTTGCCTGCCTGCCTGCCTGCCTGCCTGCCTGTGGCCGCCTGGCGCTTCTATACAAAGGTACAGGTTCTTATCCGGTCTACCTGGGGGGGGAGGCAGGCAGGGAGGCAGAGGACGGCCATGCTCCCTGCCTGCCTGCCTGCCTGCCTGCCTGCCTGCGGCCGCCTGGCGCTTCTATACAAAGGTACAGGTTCTTATCTGGTCTACCTGGGGGAGGCAGGCAGGCAGGCAGGCAGGCAGGCAGGCAGGCAGGGGACGGCCATGCTCCCTACCCGCCTGCCTGCCTGCCTGCGGCCGCCTGGCGCTTCTATACAAAGGTCCAGGTTCTTACCCGGTCTACCTGGGGGAGGCAGGCAGGCAGGCAGGCAGGCAGGCAGGCAGGGGACGGCCATGCTCCCTACCCGCCTGCCTGCCTGCCTGCCTGCCTGCCTGCCTGCCTGTGGCCACCTGGCGCTTCTATACAAAGGTACAGGTTCTTATCCGGTCTACCTGGGGGGGGGAGGCAGGCAGGCAGGCAGGGAGGCAGAGGACGGCCATGCTCCCTGCCTGCCTGCCTGCCTGCCTGCCTGCCTGCCTGCCTGCGGCCGCCTGGCGCTTCTATACGAAGGTCCAGGTTCTTATCCGGTCTACCTGGAAGCAAGCAGGCAGGCAGGCAGGCAGGCAGGCAGGCAGGCAGGCAGGCAGGGGTCAGCCAGCCTGCCTGCCTGCCTGCCTGCCTGCCTGTGGCCGCCTGGCGCTTCTATACAAAGGTACAGGTTCTTATCCGGTCTACCTGGGGGGGGAGGCAGGCAGGCAGGCAGGGAGGCAGAGGACGGCCATGCTGCCTGCCTGCCTGCCTGCCTGCCTGCCTGCCTGCCTGCCTGCCTGCGGCCGCCTGGCGCTTCTATACAAAGGTACAGGTTCTTATCCGGTCTACCTGGGGGAGGCAGGCAGGCAGGCAGGCAGGCAGGCAGGGGACGGCCATGCTCCCTACCCGCCTGCCTGCCTGCCTGCGGCCGCCTGGCGCTTCTATACAAAGGTCCAGGTTCTTACCCGGTCTACCTGGGGGAGGCAGGCAGGCAGGCAGGCAGGCAGGCAGGCAGGGGACGGCCATGCTCCCTACCGGCCTGCCTGCCTGCCTGCCTGCCTGCCTGCCTGCCTGCGGCCGCCTGGCGCTTCTATACGAAGGTACAGGTTCTTATCCGGTCTACCTGGGGCAGGCAGGCAGGCAGGCAGGCAGGCAGGCAGGCAGGGGACGGCCATGCTCCCTACCCGCCTGGCTACCTGCCTACCTGCCTGCCTGCCTGCCTGCCTGCCTGCCTGCCTGCGGCCGCCTGGCGCTTCTATACGAAGGTCCAGGTTTTTATCCGGTCTACCCGGGGGGAGGCAGGCAGGCAGGCAGGCAGGCAGGCAGGCAGGCAAGCAGGGGACGGCCATGCTCCCTACCCGCCTGGCTACCTGCCTGCGGCCGCCTGGCGCTTCTATACAAAGGTCCAGGTTCTTACCCGGTCTACCTGGAAGCAGGCAGGCAGGCAGGCAGGCAGGCAGGCAGGCAGGCAGGCAGGGGTCAGCCAGCCTGCCTGCCTGCCTGCCTGCCTGTGGCCACCTGGCGCTTCTATACAAAGGTACAGGTTCTTATCCGGTCTACCGGGGGGGGAGGCAGGCAGGCAGGCAGGGAGGCAGAGGACGGCCATGCTCCCTGCCTGCCTGCCTGCCTGCCTGCCTGCCTGCGGCCGCCTGGCGCTTCTATACGAAGGTCCAGGTTCTTATCCGGTCTACCCGGGGGGAGGCAGGCAGGCAGGCAGGCAGGCAGGCAGGGGACGGCCATGCTCCCTACCCGCCTGCCTGCCTGCCTGCCTGCCTGCCTGCCTGCGGCCGCCTGGCGCTTCTATACGAAGGTACAGGTTCTTATCCGGTCTACCTGGGGCAGGCAGGCAGGCAGGCAGGCAGGCAGGCAGGCAGGCAGGGGACGGCCATGCTCCCTACCCGCCTGGCTACCTGCCTACCTGCCTGCCTGCCTGCCTGCCTGCCTGCCTGCCTGCGGCCGCCTGGCGCTTCTATACGAAGGTCCAGGTTCTTATCCGGTCTACCCGGGGGGAGGCAGGCAGGCAGGCAGGCAGGCAGGCAGGCAGGCAGGCAGGCAAGCAGGGGACGGCCATGCTCCCTACCCGCCTGGCTACCTGCCTGCGGCCGCCTGGCGCTTCTATACAAAGGTCCAGGTTCTTACCCGGTCTACCTAGAAGCAGGCAGGCAGGCAGGCAGGCAGGCAGGCAGGCAGGCAGGCAGGCAGGGGTCTGCCAGCCTGCCTGCCTGCCTGCCTGCCTGTGGCCACCTGGCGCTTCTATACAAAGGTACAGGTTCTTATCCGGTCTACCGGGGGGGGAGGCAGGCAGGCAGGCAGGGAGGCAGAGGACGGCCATGCTCCCTGCCTGCCTGCCTGCCTGCCTGCCTGCCTGCGGCCGCCTGGCGCTTCTATACGAAGGTCCAGGTTCTTATCCGGTCTACCCGGGGGGAGGCAGGCAGGCAGGCAGGCAGGCAGGCAGGGGACGGCCATGCTCCCTACCCGCCTGGCTACCTGCCTGCGGCCGCCTGGCGCTTCTATACAAAGGTCCAGGTTCTTACCCGGTCTACCTGGAAGCAAGCAGGCAGGCAGGCAGGCAGGCAGGCAGGCAGGCAGGGGTCAGCCAGCCTGCCTGCCTGCCTGCCTGCCTGCCTGCCTGTGGCCGCCTGGCGCTTCTATACAAAGGTACAGGTTCTTATCCGGTCTACCTGGGGGGGGAGGCAGGCAGGGAGGCAGAGGACGGCCATGCTCTGCCTGCCTGCCTGCCTGCCTGCCTGCCTGCCTGCGGCCGCCTGGCGCTTCTATACAAAGGTACAGGTTCTTATCTGGTCTACCTGGGGGAGGCAGGCAGGCAGGCAGGCAGGCAGGCAGGCAGGCAGGCAGGGGACGGCCATGCTCCCTACCCGCCTGCCTGCCTGCCTGCGGCCGCCTGGCGCTTCTATACAAAGGTCCAGGTTCTTACCCGGTCTACCTGGGGGAGGCAGGCAGGCAGGCAGGCAGGCAGGCAGGCAGGGGACGGCCATGCTCCCTACCCGCCTGCCTGCCTGCCTGCCTGCCTGCCTGCCTGCCTGTGGCCACCTGGCGCTTCTATACAAAGGTACAGGTTCTTATCCGGTCTACCTGGGGGGGGGAGGCAGGCAGGCAGGCAGGGAGGCAGAGGACGGCCATGCTCCCTGCCTGCCTGCCTGCCTGCCTGCCTGCCTGCCTGCGGCCGCCTGGCGCTTCTATACGAAGGTCCAGGTTCTTATCCGGTCTACCTGGAAGCAAGCAGGCAGGCAGGCAGGCAGGCAGGCAGGCAGGCAGGCAGGCAGGGGTCAGCCAGCCTGCCTGCCTGCCTGCCTGCCTGCCTGTGGCCGCCTGGCGCTTCTATACAAAGGTACAGGTTCTTATCCGGTCTACCTGGGGGGGGAGGCAGGCAGGCAGGCAGGGAGGCAGAGGACCGCCATGCTCCCTGCCTGCCTGCCTGCCTGCCTGCCTGCCTGCCTGCGGCTGCCTGGCGCTTCTATACAAAGGTACAGGTTCTTATCCGGTCTACCTGGGGGAGGCAGGCAGGCAGGCAGGCAGGCAGGCAGGCAGGGGACGGCCATGCTCCCTACCCGCCTGGCTACCTGCCTTCCTGCCTGCCTGCCTGCCTGCCTGCCTGCGGCCGCCTGGCGCTTCTATACGAAGGTCCAGGTTCTTATCCGGTCTACCCGGGGGGAGGCAGGCAGGCAGGCAGGCAGGCAGGCAGGCAGGCAGGGGACGGCCATGCTCCCTACCCGCCTGGCTACCTGCCTGCGGCCGCCTGGCGCTTCTATACAAAGGTACAGGTTCTTATCCGGTCTACCTGGGGGGGGAGGCAGCAGGCAGGCAGGGAGGCAGAGGACGGCCATGCTCCCTGCCTGCCTGCCTGCCTGCCTGCCTGCCTGCCTGCGGCCGCCTGGCGCTTCTATACGAAGGTCCAGGTTCTTATCCGGTCTACCTGGAAGCAAGGAGGCAGGCAGGCAGGCAGGCAGGCAGGCAGGCAGGCAGGCAGGGGTCAGCCAGCCAGCCTGCCTGCCTGCCTGCCTGCCTGTGGCCGCCTGGCGCTTCTATACAAAGGTACAGGTTCTTATCCGGTCTACCTGGGGGGGGAGGCAGGCAGGCAGGCAGGGAGGCAGAGGACGGCCATGCTCC
>NC_138131.1:52121519-52131519 GCF_964188305.1 Podarcis bocagei | reverse complement strand
TCGTCTTCGGTTCCCCCCGGAAGAACCGCGTCGGACGCCACGCCTACCCCCGCCGTGGGTCTACACTGGCCGGGGAGCGCGGTTGGGTCGTCTTCGGTTCAACCAGAAGTACCGCGTCAGACGCCGCGCCTGCCCCCGCCGTGGGTCCACACTGGCCGGGGAGCGCGGTTGGGTCGTCTGCGGTTCTCCAGAGGGTCCTGAAAACCCTGTCGCCAGAAATCTCCGCGCGCATGCCGTCCTTGCCCGGCGAGAGCGGACGGCGTCTGGGGCACCGGCTCCGCCGCCGCCGCAGGCCGGCGTCTCGGAAGCCCCTGGCGGCCAGACGCGGCAGCCTCGTTCCGGCAAGAGGCTCCGTGGCTCCCCGGTCGTGCCGGTCTACCCATGCGGCGGGGCGGCGGTAGACCGATCCCGCCGTCCGGCCTCTGCTTCTCAGCGACGGGCGGGCGGGCGAAGGCCGGCGAAAGGCAGGCTTCCGGGCGTCTGCGTGGTTCCGGCCCCTGCCCGGTCCAGGGGGCGCGGTTGCCGGTGGCCCCGGTCTACCGGCCGGCAAGCGGGGGTGGCTCGGCCGGTCTTCCCGGCGGAAGGAGCGGAAGCGCTGGCCGTTTTCCGGAGGGGGGAGCGGCCGGGTCTAGCTCCACGCCGGAGGGGCCGGCATTGCGGCCCGTTCTTCCTGCGGCTGGGGCTTCGCGGTCCTCCCCGGTCTACCCGCCGGAGGCCTGCCGACCGCCCGGTCTACTCGCGAGGGCCTCGCCGTCCCCCTTCCGAGAACGGGGGGCCTCCCGGTCTACCCAGCGAAGGCCCAGTCTGCTTCTCGCGTCCACGGTCACCCCGTTCTCCCGGCCCTGGGCTCCCCTGCAGTCGGCCGGCTGGGTCTTGCCGGTCTACCTCCGAGGAAGGGAGCCAGCCTGCCTGCCTGCCTGCCTGCCTGGCTGCCTGGGGCTTCCAGCTCTACCTCGAGGACAGACGGCTTCCCGGTCTCCCCTGCTTGGGGCTGGGAAGCGCCGGGCCACCTGACGGCCGGACTGGTACCGCTGCTAACCGGTCTACTAGCCGGGCCGGGGGGGACTGGGGCTTGCCGGTCTACCTCCGAGAACGGGAGGCGGACGGAGGCGAGGCGAGAGCGGTTGGCGGAGGGTGCGAAGGCCGGAGAAGGGCAGGCTTCCGGGCGTCTGCGTGGGTCCGGCCCCTGCCCGGTCCAGGGGGCGCGGTTGCCGGTGGCCCCGGTCTACCGGCCGGCAAGCGGGGGTGGCTCGGCCGGTCTTCCCGGCGGAAGGAGCGGAAGCGCTGGCCGTTTTCCGGAGGGGGGAGCGGCCGGGTCTAGCTCCACGCCGGAGGGGCCGGCACTGCGGCCCGTTTTTCCTGCGGCTGGGGCTTCGCGGTCCTCCCCGGTCTACCCGCTGGAGGCCTGCCGACCGCCCGGTCTACTCGCGAGGGCCTCGCCGTCCCCCTTCCGAGAACGGGGAGCCTCCCGGTCTACCCAGCGAAGGCCCAGTCTGCTTCTCGCGTCCACGGTCACCCCGTTCTCCCGGCCCTGGGCTCCCCTGCAGTCGGCCGGCTGGGTCTTGCCGGTCTACCTCCGAGGAAGGGAGAATTCCCGGTCGGCCCGACGGAGGCCCGGTGGGCTCCTCGCGTCCACGCTCACGCCTGCCTGCCTGCCTGCCTGCCTGCCTGCCTGCCTGCCTGGGGCTTCCAGCTCTACCTCGAGGACAGACGGCTTCCCGGTCTCCCCTGCTTGGGGCTGGGAAGCGCCGGGCCACCTGACGGCCGGACTGGTACCGCTGCTACCCGGTCTACTAGCCGGGCCGGGGGGACTGGGGCTTGCCGGTCTACCTCCGAGAACGGGAGGCGAGAGCCTGCCTGCCTTCTTGCTTGCCTGCTTGCTTGCTTGCCTGCCTGCCTGCCTGCCTGCCTGCCTGCCTGCCTGCCTGCCGCCTGACCAGCGCTCCTAAACAAAGGAACAGGCTCTTGCCCGGTCTACCTGGAAGGCAGGAAGCGGACGGCCACCCTCCCAGCCTGCCTGCCTGCCTGCCTGCCTGCCTGCCTGCCTGCCTGCCTGCTGCAGGGTCTGGGACTTCCAGGTCTACCTAAGAGGAGAAAAGGCTTCCCGGTCTAGCCTCCATGAGGTCGCGAGGCGCCAGTCCACTAGGCGGTGGGGGGCTGGAACCGCTGCCCGGTCTACCAACCTTCGAGGAGGGCGAGGCTCTGACCGGTCTTACGAGAACGGTAGCGCAACCGCTGTCCGGTCTACTGGGCGCCGGACCGCGGTGAGCCCGGTCTACCGGCCGGGAAGGCTGGGGTTTGCCGGTCTTCCTCAGAGATGGTCGGGGCTTCCCGGTCTACCCAGCGGAAAGAGAGGCTCTGCCTGACCACCTGGCGCACGGCGCCTAACCGCTGGCCGGTCAACTGGGCCCCGGACCTCGGGAAGCCCTGTCTACACGCCGGAGGAGACAGCGGCGTTGCCCGGCCTCCAAGCCCTCCACTCCCATCCGGTCTACCAGCCAGAGAACGGGGGGGCTCCCGGTCTACCGACCGAAGGCCCAGTCTGCTTCTCGCGTGCACCGGCACCCCGGTCCGGCACCTGGGCTGGCAAGGGTGCCCGGTCTCCCGGCCCTGGGCTCTGCTGGCCGTGGAGCCTGGGTCCTGCCGGTCTACCTCCGAGGTAGGGAGGCTTCCCGGTCGACCCGCCGGAGGGGCTGGCGGCGTTGCCCGGTCTCCCGGCCCTCGGCTCCCCTCCGGTCTACCGGCCGATAAGGCTGGGGATTGCCGGTCTTCCTCAGAGATCGTGGGGACTTCCCGGTCTACCCATCGGAAAGCGGGGTTCCGCCGGTCTACCTGGCGTACGGCGCGGCACCGCTGGCCGGTCTACTCGGTGTCAGGCGCGGTGGGCTCCTCGCGTCCACGCACACCACGCCCTCCTTGCCTGCCTGCCTGCCTGCCTGCCTGCCTGCCTGCCTGTCGCCTGACCAGCGCTCCTAAACGAAGGAACAGGCTCTTGCCCGGTCTACCTGGAAGGCAGGAAGCGGACGGCCACCCTCCCAGCCTGCTTGCCTGCTTGCCTGCTTGCCTGGGGCTTCCAGCTCTACCTCGAGGACAGACGGCTTCCCGGTCTCCCCTGCTTGGGGCTGGGAAGCGCCGGGCCACCTGACGGCCGGACTGGTACCGCTGCTAACCGGTCTACTAGCCGGTCCTCCCGGCGGCCGGTGGGCCTGCGAACAGAGTCCCCCCAGTCTGCCGGCCGTGGAGGCTGGGCCTTGCCGGGCCCCTCCAGAGAATGGGGGCTCCCGGTCTACCGACCGAAGGCCCAGTCTGCTTCTCGCGTGCACCGTCACCCCGGTCCGTCCCCGGGCTGGCAAGGGTGCCCGGTCTCCCGGCCCTGGGCTCTGCTGGCCGTGGAGGCTGGGTCCTGCCGGTCTACCTCCGAGGTAGGGAGGCTTCCCGGTCGACCCGCCGGAGGGGCAGGCGACGTTACCCGGTCTCCCGGCCCTCGGCTCCCCTCCGGTCTACCGGCCGATAAGGCTGGGGATTGCCGGTCTTCCTCAGAGATCGTGGGGACTTCCCGGTCTACCCATCGGAAAGCGGGGTTCCGCCGGTCTACCTGGCGTACGGCGCGGCACCGCTGGCCGGTCTACTCGGTGTCAGGCGCGGTGGGCTCCTCGCGTCCACGCACACCACGCCCTCCTTGCCTGCCTGCCTGCCTGCCTGCCTGCCTGCCTGCCTGCCTGTCGCCTGACCAGCGCTCCTAAACGAAGGAACAGGCTCTTGCCCGGTCTACCTGGAAGGCAGGAAGCGGACGGCCACCCTCCCAGCCTGCTTGCCTGCTTGCCTGCTTGCCTGGGGCTTCCAGCTCTACCTCGAGGACAGACGGCTTCCCGGTCTCCCCTGCTTGGGGCTGGGAAGCGCCGGGCCACCTGACGGCCGGACTGGTACCGCTGCTAACCGGTCTACTAGCCGGTCCTCCCGGCGGCCGGTGGGCCTGCGAACAGAGTCCCCCCAGTCTGCCGGCCGTGGAGGCTGGGCCTTGCCAGGCCCCTCCAGAGAATGGGGGCTCCCGGTCTACCGACCGAAGGCCCAGTCTGCTTCTCGCGTGCACCGTCACCCCGGTCCGGCCCCGGGCTGGCAAGGGTGCCCGGTCTCCCGGCCCTGGGCTCTGCTGGCCGTGGAGGCTGGGTCCTGCCGGTCTACCTCCGAGGTAGGGAGGCTTCCCGGTCGACCCGCCGGAGGGGCAGGCGACGTTACCCGGTCTCCCGGCCCTCGGCTCCCCTCCGATCTACCGGCCGATAAGGCTGGGGATTGCCGGCCTCCTCCGAGATCGTGGGGCTTCCCGGTCAACCCACCAGAAAGGGCGGCTTTGCTTCGCCGGACTACCTGGCGCACGGCGCGGCACCGCTGGCCGGTCTACTCGGTGTCAGGCGCGGTGGGCTCCTCGCGTCCACGCACACCACGCCCTCACTGCCTGCCTGCCTGCCTGCCGCCTGACCAGCGCTCCTAAACGAAGGAACAGGCTCTTGCCCGGTCTACCTGGAAGGCAGGAAGCGGACGGCCACCCTCCCAGCCAGCCAGCCTGCCTGCCTGCCTGCCTGCCTGCCTGCTTGCCTGCTTGCTTGCCTGCCTGCCTGCCTGCCTGCCTGCCTGCCTGCCTGCCTGCCGCAGGGTCTGGGACTTCCAGGTCTACCTAAGAGGAGAAACGGCTTCCCGGTCTACCCTCCTTGGGCCCGGCAAACGCCGGTCCACACGGCGGTGGGGGGCTGGAGCCGCTGCCCGGTCTACTAACCTTCGAGGAGGGGGGGCTCTGGCCGGTCTTACTTGAAAGGTAGAGGAACCGCTGGCCGGTCTACTGGGCGCCGGACCGCGGTGAGCCCGGTCTACCGGCCGGGAAGGCTGGGTTTGGCGGTCTTCCTCCGAGATCGTGGGGCTTCCCGGTTTACCCACCGCAGAGCGCGGCTCTGCCGGGCTACCTGGAGCACGGCGCGGAACCGCTGTCCGGTCTACTGGGCGGCGGCCCTCGGGAAGCCTGGTCTTCCCGCCGGACGGGCTGGGGCGATGCCCTGTCTCCCGGCCGTCGGCTCCCCTCCGGTCTACCGCCCGGGAAAGCTGCGTCTTGCCGGTCTTCCTCCAGAGATCGAGGGGCTTCCCGGTCTACCTGGCGCGCGGCGCGGAACCGCTGGCCGGTCTACTGGGAGTCGGACCTGGTGAGCCCGGTCTCCCGGCCGTCGGCTCCCCTCCGGTCTACCGCCCGGGAAAGCTGGGTCTTGCCGGTCTTCCTCCAGAGATCGAGGGGCTTCCCGGTCTACCTGGCGCGCGGCGCGGAACCGCTGGCCGGTCTACTGGGAGTCGGACCTAGGTGAGCCCGGTCTCCCGGCCGTCGGCTCCCCTCCGGTCTACCGCCCGGGAAAGCTGCATCTTGCCGGTCTTCCTCCAGAGATCGAGGGGCTTCCCGGTCTACCTGGCGCGCGGCGCGGAACCGCTGGCCGGTCTACTGGGAGTCGGACCTGGTGAGCCCGGTCTCCCGGCCGTCGGCTCCCCTCCGGTCTACCGCCCGGGAAAGCTGGGTCTTGCCGGTCTTCCTCCAGAGATCGAGGGGCTTCCCGGTCTACCTGGCGCGCGGCGCGGAACCGCTGGCCGGTCTACTGGGAGTCGGACCTAGGTGAGCCCGGTCTCCCGGCCGTCAGCTCCCCTCCGGTCTACCGGCACCCGAAGGCTGGAGTTTGCCGGTCTACCTCCGAGACCGTGGGGGCTTCCCGCTCTGCCCAATCTACTCGCCGGGCCCCCGGTCTACCCGCTGGAGAAGCTGCGGCTTGCCGGTCTACTAGGGAGGGCGTAGGCCTTCCCGGTCTACCGGCCCGCTCTCCCCCCCCCCCATGGAGCCTCCAGCTCTACGTGGTCGCTGTCACCTGACGACATCGCCAAGGGTGGGTGGGGTTCGTGGCGACAGCTGCCGTAGAACTTGGTGACGTTGTAGACCGCCGCTTGGCGGCAGCGCAGCAGGTAGGCGATGGAGGGGACAGGTGAGGGCGTGCGTGCGTGCGTTCGTGCGTTGGTCCTTGCAGGGACGGCAAGGGAGAAAAGTCTCGGCGTGTGTGCGTTCCTTTGCGGGAGGGGGAGCATGCAGAGACACAGGGATACAGAAAGACAAGCACAAAAGCACTCGTGCGCTCTCACACACACTTGATTGCGGGGCAGAGGGAGGGAGGGAGGGAGGGAGGGAGGGAGGGAGGGAGAGAGAGAGAGAGAGAGAGAGAGAGAGAGAGAGAGAGAGAGAGAGAGAGAGAGAGGCAGGCAGGCAGAGGCAGGCAGAAACAAAATCTCTCTGTCTCTCGTCTCTCGTCTCTTGCGTCTCTCTCTCTCTCTCTCTCTCTCTCTCACACACACACACACACACACACACACACACACACACACGACACAAACAGTCGTTTGCGGGAGAGGGAGACACTAAGCATATACTCAAACACAGCATGTGCTTGTGTGGGGGGAGACAGACAGAGACACAGGAGCCAAGTACACCGCACACACGCTTGTGTGCAGGGGAGACCGACAGGGACAGAGAGAGATGGACACAAAATATCACTCCAAGGCGCACACACGCATACCAAAGAAACCACCCACCCCCGCCCACGACATCGCCAAGGGTGATCCCTTGCCGTCCCTGCAAGGACGTACGCACGTACGCACGAAGGCCCGCCCCGCCCCACCCCACCCCACCCGTCTCCTCCATCGCCTACCTGCTGCTCTGCTGCCAAGCGGAGGTCTACAAAGTCACCGAGGTCTACGGCAGCTGTCGCCACGAACGCCGCCCTTGGCGATGTCGTGGTTTGTCGTGGCGATGTGCTTGCGGGTGGGGGAGGGAGGGAGAGACAGACCCAAAGTAGATCACGGAGAGGGAGACGGGCGGGCGGGCAGGCATGCCAGCACACACACAAACACTCACGCATCCCCCATTTCGACCGCACGAATGCACGGACGCACGCACGCACGATCTTGATAACAATAGGGATACGACGAAGGAGCAGGAGGAGCAGGAGGAGCAGGAGGAGCAGAAGGAGGAGGAGGAGGAGGAGGAGGAGGAGGAGGAGGCTGCCCTGCCCTTACCATGCTGGCCACACGAGGGCGCCCCTAAAAAGAGGTCCAGGTTCTTATCCGGTCTACCTGGGGGGGGGAGGCAGGCAGGCAGGCATGCATGGGACGTCCACGCACCCTGACCTGCTGCCTGCCTGCCTGCCTGCCTGCCTGCCTGCGGCCGCCTGGCGCTTCTATACCAAGGTACAGGTTCTTAGCCGGTCTACCTGGGGGGAGGCAGGCAGGCAGGCAGGGGACGGCCATGCTCCCTACCCGCCTGCCTGCCTGCCTGCGGCCGCCTGGCGCTTCTATACGAAGGTACAGGTTCTTATCCGGTCTACCTGGGGGGGAGGCAGGCAGGCAGGCAGGCAGGCAGGCAGGGAGGCAGAGGACGGCCATGCTACCTACCCGCCTGCCTGCCTGCCTGCCTGCCTGCCTGCCTGCCTGCGGCCGCCTGGCGCTTCTATACGAAGGTACAGGTTCTTATCCGGTCTACCTGGGGCAGGCAGGCAGGCAGGCAGGCAGGCAGGCAGGCAGGCAGGGGACGGCCATGCTCCCTACCCGCCTGGCTACCTGCCTACCTGCCTGCCTGCCTGCCTGCCTGCCTGCCTGCCTGCGGCCGCCTGGCGCTTCTATACGAAGGTCCAGGTTCTTATCCGGTCTACCCGGGGGGAGGCAGGCAGGCAGGCAGGCAGGCAGGCAGGCAGGCAGGCAGGGGACGGCCATGCTCCCTACCCGCCTGGCTACCTGCCTGCGGCCGCCTGGCGCTTCTATACAAAGGTCCAGGTTCTTACCCGGTCTACCTGGAAGCAGGCAGGCAGGCAGGCAGGCAGGCAGGCAGGCAGGCAGGGGTCAGCCAGCCTGCCTGCCTGCCTGCCTGCCTGTGGCCACCTGGCGCTTCTATACAAAGGTACAGGTTCTTATCCGGTCTACCTGGGGGGGGAGGCAGGCAGGCAGGCAGGGAGGCAGAGGACGGCCATGCTCCCTGCCTGCCTGCCTGCCTGCCTGCCTGCCTGCCTGCGGCCGCCTGGCGCTTCTATACGAAGGTCCAGGTTCTTATCCGGTCTACCCGGGGGGAGGCAGGCAGGCAGGCAGGCAGGCAGGGGACGGCCATGCTCCCTACCCGCCTGGCTACCTGCCTGCGGCCGCCTGGCGCTTCTATACAAAGGTCCAGGTTCTTACCCGGTCTACCTGGAAGCAGGCAGGCAGGCAGGCAGGCAGGCAGGCAGGCAGGCAGGCAGGGGTCAGCCAGCCTGCCTGCCTGCCTGCCTGCCTGCCTGCCTGTGGCCGCCTGGCGCTTCTATACAAAGGTACAGGTTCTTATCCGGTCTACCTGGGGGGGAGGCAGGCAGGCAGGCAGGGAGGCAGAGGACGGCCATGCTCCCTGCCTGCCTGCCTGCCTGCCTGCCTGCCTGCCTGCCTGCGGCCGCCTGGCGCTTCTATACAAAGGTACAGGTTCTTATCCGGTCTACCTGGGGGAGGCAGGCAGGCAGGCAGGCAGGCAGGCAGGGGACGGCCATGCTCCCTACCCGCCTGCCTGCCTGCCTGCGGCCGCCTGGCGCTTCTATACAAAGGTCCAGGTTCTTACCCGGTCTACCTGGGGGAGGCAGGCAGGCAGGCAGGCAGGCAGGCAGGCAGGGGACGGCCATGCTCCCTACCCGCCTGCCTGCCTGCCTGCCTGCCTGCCTGCCTGCCTGCGGCCGCCTGGCGCTTCTATACGAAGGTACAGGTTCTTATCCGGTCTACCTGGGGCAGGCAGGCAGGCAGGCAGGCAGGCAGGCAGGGGACGGCCATGCTCCCTACCCGCCTGGCTACCTGCCTACCTGCCTGCCTGCCTGCCTGCCTGCCTGCCTGCCTGCCTGCCTGCGGCCGCCTGGCGCTTCTATACGAAGGTCCAGGTTCTTATCCGGTCTACCCGGGGGGAGGCAGGCACGCAGGCAGGCAGGCAGGCAGGCAGGCAGGGGACGGCCATGCTCCCTACCCGCCTGGCTACCTGCCTGCGGCCGCCTGGCGCTTCTATACAAAGGTCCAGGTTCTTACCCGGTCTACCTGGAAGCAGGCAGGCAGGCAGGCATGCAGGCAGGCAGGCAGGCAGGCAGGCAGGGGTCAGCCAGCCTGCCTGCCTGCCTGCCTGCCTGTGGCCACCTGGCGCTTCTATACAAAGGTACAGGTTCTTATCCGGTCTACCGGGGGGGGAGGCAGGCAGGCAGGCAGGGAGGCAGAGGACGGCCATGCTCCCTGCCTGCCTGCCTGCCTGCCTGCCTGCCTGCCTGCCTGCGGCCGCCTGGCGCTTCTATACGAAGGTCCAGGTTCTTATCCGGTCTACCCGGGGGGAGGCAGGCAGGCAGGCAGGCAGGCAGGCAGGGGACGGCCATGCTCCCTACCCGCCTGGCTACCTGCCTGCGGCCGCCTGGCGCTTCTATACAAAGGTCCAGGTTCTTACCCGGTCTACCTGGAAGCAAGCAGGCAGGCAGGCAGGCAGGCAGGCAGGCAGGCAGGCAGGGGTCAGCCAGCCTGCCTGCCTGCCTGCCTGCCTGCCTGCCTGTGGCCGCCTGGCGCTTCTATACAAAGGTACAGGTTCTTATCCGGTCTACCTGGGGGGGGAGGCAGGCAGGCAGGCAGGGAGGCAGAGGACGGCCATGCTCCCTGCCTGCCTGCCTGCCTGCCTGCCTGCCTGCCTGCCTGCCTGCCTGCGGCCGCCTGGCGCTTCTATACAAAGGTACAGGTTCTTATCCGGTCTACCTGGGGGAGGCAGGCAGGCAGGCAGGCAGGCAGGGGACGGCCATGCTCCCTACCCGCCTGCCTGCCTGCCTGCCTGCCTGCCTGCCTGCCTGTGGCCACCTGGCGCTTCTATACAAAGGTACAGGTTCTTATCCGGTCTACCTGGGGGGGGAGGCAGGCAGGCAGGCAGGGAGGCAGAGGACGGCCATGCTCCCTGCCTGCC
>NC_138131.1:52106519-52116519 GCF_964188305.1 Podarcis bocagei | reverse complement strand
GTCAGCCAGCCTGCCTGCCTGCCTGCCTGCCTGTGGCCACCTGGCGCTTCTATACAAAGGTACAGGTTCTTATCCGGTCTACCTGGGGGGGGAGGCAGCAGGCAGGCAGGGAGGCAGAGGACGGCCATGCTCCCTGCCTGCCTGCCTGCCTGCCTGCCTGCCTGCCTGCCTGCGGCCGCCTGGCGCTTCTATACGAAGGTCCAGGTTCTTATCCGGTCTACCTGGAAGCAAGGAGGCAGGCAGGCAGGCAGGCAGGCAGGCAGGCAGGCAGGGGTCAGCCAGCCTGCCTGCCTGCCTGCCTGCCTGCCTGTGGCCGCCTGGCGCTTCTAAACAAAGGTACAGGTTCTTATCCGGTCTACCTGGGGGGGGAGGCAGGCAGGCAGGCAGGGAGGCAGAGGACGGCCATGCTCCCTGCCTGCCTGCCTGCCTGCCTGCCTGCCTGCCTGCGGCCGCCTGGCGCTTCTATACAAAGGTACAGGTTCTTATCCGGTCTACCTGGGGGAGGCAGGCAGGCAGGCAGGCAGGCAGGCAGGCAGGGGACGGCCATGCTCCCTACCCGCCTGCCTGCCTGCCTGCCTGCCTGCCTGCGGCCGCCTGGCGCTTCTATAGAAAGGTACAGGTTCTTATCCGGTCTACCTGGGGGAGGCAGGCAGGCAGGCAGGCAGGCAGGCAGGCAGGGGACGGCCATGCTCCCTACCCGCCTGCCTGCCTGCCTGCGGCCGCCTGGCGCTTCTATACAAAGGTCCAGGTTCTTACCCGGTCTACCTGGGGGAGGCAGGCAGGCAGGCAGGCAGGCAGGCAGGCAGGGGACGGCCATGCTCCCTACCCGCCTGCCTGCCTGCCTGCCTGCCTGCCTGCCTGCCTGCCTGTGGCCACCTGGCGCTTCTATACAAAGGTACAGGTTCTTATCCGGTCTACCTGGGGGGGGGGAGGCAGGCAGGCAGGCAGGGAGGCAGAGGACGGCCATGCTCCCTGCCTGCCTGCCTGCCTGCCTGCCTGCCTGCGGCCGCCTGGCGCTTCTATACGAAGGTCCAGGTTCTTATCCGGTCTACCTGGAAGCAAGCAGGCAGGCAGGCAGGCAGGCAGGCAGGCAGGCAGGCAGGGGACGGCCATGCTCCCTACCCGCCTGGCTACCTGCCTACCTGCCTGCCTGCCTGCCTGCCTGCCTGCCTGCCTGCCTGCCTGCGGCCGCCTGGCGCTTCTATACGAAGGTCCAGGTTCTTATCCGGTCTACCCGGGGGCAGGCAGGCAGGCAGGCAGGCAGGCAGGCAGGCAGGCAGGGGACGGCCATGCTCCCTACCCGCCTGGCTACCTGCCTACCTGCCTGCCTGCCTGCCTGCCTGCCTGCCTGCCTGCGGCCGCCTGGCGCTTCTATACGAAGGTCCAGGTTTTTATCCGGTCTACCCGGGGGGAGGCAGGCAGGCAGGCAGGCAGGCAGGCAGGCAGGCAAGCAGGGGACGGCCATGCTCCCTACCCGCCTGGCTACCTGCCTGCGGCCGCCTGGCGCTTCTATACAAAGGTCCAGGTTCTTACCCGGTCTACCTGGAAGCAGGCAGGCAGGCAGGCAGGCAGGGGTCAGCCAGCCTGCCTGCCTGCCTGCCTGCCTGTGGCCACCTGGCGCTTCTATACAAAGGTACAGGTTCTTATCCGGTCTACCGGGGGGGGAGGCAGGCAGGCAGGCAGGGAGGCAGAGGACGGCCATGCTCCCTGCCTGCCTGCCTGCCTGCCTGCCTGCCTGCGGCCGCCTGGCGCTTCTATACGAAGGTCCAGGTTCTTATCCGGTCTACCCGGGGGGAGGCAGGCAGGCAGGCAGGCAGGCAGGCAGGGGACGGCCATGCTCCCTACCCGCCTGCCTGCCTGCCTGAATGCCTGCCTGCCTGCCTGCGGCCGCCTGGCGCTTCTATACGAAGGTACAGGTTCTCATCCGGTCTACCTGGGGCAGGCAGGCAGGCAGGCAGGCAGGCAGGCAGGCAGGAGACGGCCATGCTCCCTACCCGCCTGGCTACCTGCCTACCTGCCTGCCTGCCTGCCTGCCTGCCTGCCTGCCTGCGGCCGCCTGGCGCTTCTATACGAAGGTCCAGGTTCTTATCCGGTCTACCCGGGGGGAGGCAGGCAGGCAGGCAGGCAGGCAGGCAGGCAGGCAAGCAGGGGACGGCCATGCTCCCTACCCGCCTGGCTACCTGCCTGCGGCCGCCTGGCGCTTCTATACTAAGGTCCAGGTTCTTACCCGGTCTACCTGGAAGCAGGCAGGCAGGCAGGCAGGCAGGCAGGCAGGCAGGCAGGCAGGGGTCAGCCAGCCTGCCTGCCTGCCTGCCTGCCTGTGGCCACCTGGCGCTTCTATACAAAGGTACAGGTTCTTATCCGGTCTACCGGGGGGGGAGGCAGGCAGGCAGGCAGGGAGGCAGAGGACGGCCATGCTCCCTGCCTGCCTGCCTGCCTGCCTGCCTGCCTGCGGCCGCCTGGCGCTTCTATACGAAGGTCCAGGTTCTTATCCGGTCTACCCGGGGGGAGGCAGGCAGGCAGGCAGGCAGGCAGGCAGGGGACGGCCATGCTCCCTACCCGCCTGGCTACCTGCCTGCGGCCGCCTGGCGCTTCTATACAAAGGTCCAGGTTCTTACCCGGTCTACCTGGAAGCAAGCAGGCAGGCAGGCAGGCAGGCAGGCAGGCAGGCAGGGGTCAGCCAGCTTGCCTGCCTGCCTGCCTGCCTGCCTGCCTGTGGCCGCCTGGCGCTTCTATACAAAGGTACAGGTTCTTATCCGGTCTACCTGGGGGGGGAGGCAGGCAGGGAGGCAGAGGACGGCCATGCTCCCTGCCTGCCTGCCTGCCTGCCTGCCTGCCTGCGGCCGCCTGGCGCTTCTATACAAAGGTACAGGTTCTTATCTGGTCTACCTGGGGGAGGCAGGCAGGCAGGCAGGCAGGCAGGCAGGCAGGCAGGGGACGGCCATGCTCCCTACCCGCCTGCCTGCCTGCCTGCGGCCGCCTGGCGCTTCTATACAAAGGTCCAGGTTCTTACCCGGTCTACCTGGGGGAGGCAGGCAGGCAGGCAGGCAGGCAGGCAGGCAGGGGACGGCCATGCTCCCTACCCGCCTGCCTGCCTGCCTGCCTGCCTGCCTGCCTGCCTGTGGCCACCTGGCGCTTCTATACAAAGGTACAGGTTCTTATCCGGTCTACCTGGGGGGGGGAGGCAGGCAGGCAGGCAGGGAGGCAGAGGACGGCCATGCTCCCTGCCTGCCTGCCTGCCTGCCTGCCTGCCTGCCTGCCTGCGGCCGCCTGGCGCTTCTATACGAAGGTCCAGGTTCTTATCCGGTCTACCTGGAAGCAAGCAGGCAGGCAGGCAGGCAGGCAGGCAGGCAGGCAGGCAGGCAGGCAGGGGTCAGCCAGCCTGCCTGCCTGCCTGCCTGCCTGCCTGTGGCCGCCTGTGCCTGCCTGCGGCCGCCTGGCGCTTCTATACGAAGGTCCAGGTTCTTATCCGGTCTACCTGGAAGCAAGCAGGCAGGCAGGCAGGCAGGCAGGCAGGCAGGCAGGGGTCAGCCAGCCTGCCTGCCTGCCTGCCTGCTGCCTGTGGCCGCCTGGCGCTTCTATACAAAGGTACAGGTTCTTATCCGGTCTACCTGGGGGGGGAGGCAGGCGGAGCAGGGAGAGGACGGCCATGCTCCCTACCCGCCTGCCTGCCTGCCTGCGGCCGCCTGGCGCTTCTATACAAAGGTCCAGGTTCTTACCCGGTCTACCTGGGGAGGCAGGCAGGCAGGCAGGCAGGCAGGCAGGCAGGGGACGGCCATGCTCCCTACCGGCCTGCCTGCCTGCCTGCCTGCCTGCCTGCCTGCCTGCGGCCGCCTGGCGCTTCTATACGAAGGTACAGGTTCTTATCCGGTCTACCTGGGGCAGGCAGGCAGGCAGGCAGGCAGGCAGGCAGGCAGGCAGGGGACGGCCATGCTCCCTACCCGCCTGGCTACCTGCCTACCTGCCTGCCTGCCTGCCTGCCTGCCTGCCTGCCTGCGGCCGCCTGGCGCTTCTATACGAAGGTACAGGTTCTTATCCGGTCTACCTGGGGGGGGAGGCAGCAGGCAGGCAGGGAGGCAGAGGACGGCCATGCTCCCTGCCTGCCTGCCTGCCTGCCTGCCTGCCTGCCTGCCTGCGGCCGCCTGGCGCTTCTATACGAAGGTCCAGGTTCTTATCCGGTCTACCTGGAAGCAAGGAGGCAGGCAGGCAGGCAGGCAGGCAGGCAGGCAGGCAGGCAGGGGTCAGCCAGCCAGCCTGCCTGCCTGCCTGCCTGCCTGTGGCCGCCTGGCGCTTCTATACAAAGGTACAGGTTCTTATCCGGTCTACCTGGGGGGGGAGGCAGGCAGGCAGGCAGGGAGGCAGAGGACGGCCATGCTCCCTGCCTGCCTGCCTGCCTGCCTGCCTGCCTGCCTGCGGCCGCCTGGCGCTTCTATACAAAGGTACAGGTTCTTACCCGGTCTACCTGGAAGCAGGCAGGCAGGCAGGCAGGCAGGCAGGCAGGCAGGCAGGGGTCAGCCAGCCTGCCTGCCTGCCTGCCTGCCTGTGGCCACCTGGCGCTTCTATACAAAGGTACAGGTTCTTATCCGGTCTACCTGGGGGGGGAGGCAGCAGGCAGGCAGGGAGGCAGAGGACGGCCATGCTCCCTGCCTGCCTGCCTGCCTGCCTGCCTGCCTGCCTGCCTGCCTGCGGCCGCCTGGCGCTTCTATACGAAGGTCCAGGTTCTTATCCGGTCTACCTGGAAGCAAGGAGGCAGGCAGGCAGGCAGGCAGGCAGGCAGGCAGGCAGGGGTCAGCCAGCCTGCCTGCCTGCCTGCCTGCCTGCCTGTGGCCGCCTGGCGCTTCTAAACAAAGGTACAGGTTCTTATCCGGTCTACCTGGGGGGGGAGGCAGGCAGGCAGGCAGGGAGGCAGAGGACGGCCATGCTCCCTGCCTGCCTGCCTGCCTGCCTGCCTGCCTGCCTGCGGCCGCCTGGCGCTTCTATACAAAGGTACAGGTTCTTATCCGGTCTACCTGGGGGAGGCAGGCAGGCAGGCAGGCAGGCAGGCAGGCAGGGGACGGCCATGCTCCCTACCCGCCTGCCTGCCTGCCTGCCTGCCTGCCTGCGGCCGCCTGGCGCTTCTATAGAAAGGTACAGGTTCTTATCCGGTCTACCTGGGGGAGGCAGGCAGGCAGGCAGGCAGGCAGGCAGGCAGGGGACGGCCATGCTCCCTACCCGCCTGCCTGCCTGCCTGCGGCCGCCTGGCGCTTCTATACAAAGGTCCAGGTTCTTACCCGGTCTACCTGGGGGAGGCAGGCAGGCAGGCAGGCAGGCAGGCAGGCAGGGGACGGCCATGCTCCCTACCCGCCTGCCTGCCTGCCTGCCTGCCTGCCTGCCTGCCTGCCTGTGGCCACCTGGCGCTTCTATACAAAGGTACAGGTTCTTATCCGGTCTACCTGGGGGGGGGGAGGCAGGCAGGCAGGCAGGGAGGCAGAGGACGGCCATGCTCCCTGCCTGCCTGCCTGCCTGCCTGCCTGCCTGCCTGCGGCCGCCTGGCGCTTCTATACGAAGGTCCAGGTTCTTATCCGGTCTACCTGGAAGCAAGCAGGCAGGCAGGCAGGCAGGCAGGCAGGCAGGCAGGCAGGCAGGGGACGGCCATGCTCCCTACCCGCCTGGCTACCTGCCTACCTGCCTGCCTGCCTGCCTGCCTGCCTGCCTGCCTGCGGCCGCCTGGCGCTTCTATACGAAGGTCCAGGTTCTTATCCGGTCTACCCGGGGGCAGGCAGGCAGGCAGGCAGGCAGGCAGGCAGGCAGGCAGGGGACGGCCATGCTCCCTACCCGCCTGGCTACCTGCCTACCTGCCTGCCTGCCTGCCTGCCTGCCTGCCTGCCTGCGGCCGCCTGGCGCTTCTATACGAAGGTCCAGGTTTTTATCCGGTCTACCCGGGGGGAGGCAGGCAGGCAGGCAGGCAGGCAGGCAGGCAGGCAAGCAGGGGACGGCCATGCTCCCTACCCGCCTGGCTACCTGCCTGCGGCCGCCTGGCGCTTCTATACAAAGGTCCAGGTTCTTACCCGGTCTACCTGGAAGCAGGCAGGCAGGCAGGCAGGCAGGGGTCAGCCAGCCTGCCTGCCTGCCTGCCTGCCTGTGGCCACCTGGCGCTTCTATACAAAGGTACAGGTTCTTATCCGGTCTACCGGGGGGGGAGGCAGGCAGGCAGGCAGGGAGGCAGAGGACGGCCATGCTCCCTGCCTGCCTGCCTGCCTGCCTGCCTGCCTGCGGCCGCCTGGCGCTTCTATACGAAGGTCCAGGTTCTTATCCGGTCTACCCGGGGGGAGGCAGGCAGGCAGGCAGGCAGGCAGGCAGGGGACGGCCATGCTCCCTACCCGCCTGCCTGCCTGCCTGAATGCCTGCCTGCCTGCCTGCGGCCGCCTGGCGCTTCTATACGAAGGTACAGGTTCTCATCCGGTCTACCTGGGGCAGGCAGGCAGGCAGGCAGGCAGGCAGGCAGGCAGGAGACGGCCATGCTCCCTACCCGCCTGGCTACCTGCCTACCTGCCTGCCTGCCTGCCTGCCTGCCTGCCTGCCTGCCTGCGGCCGCCTGGCGCTTCTATACGAAGGTCCAGGTTCTTATCCGGTCTACCCGGGGGGAGGCAGGCAGGCAGGCAGGCAGGCAGGCAGGCAGGCAAGCAGGGGACGGCCATGCTCCCTACCCGCCTGGCTACCTGCCTGCGGCCGCCTGGCGCTTCTATACAAAGGTCCAGGTTCTTACCCGGTCTACCTGGAAGCAGGCAGGCAGGCAGGCAGGCAGGCAGGCAGGCAGGCAGGCAGGGGTCAGCCAGCCTGCCTGCCTGCCTGCCTGCCTGTGGCCACCTGGCGCTTCTATACAAAGGTACAGGTTCTTATCCGGTCTACCGGGGGGGGAGGCAGGCAGGCAGGCAGGGAGGCAGAGGACGGCCATGCTCCCTGCCTGCCTGCCTGCCTGCCTGCCTGCCTGCGGCCGCCTGGCGCTTCTATACGAAGGTCCAGGTTCTTATCCGGTCTACCCGGGGGGAGGCAGGCAGGCAGGCAGGCAGGCAGGCAGGGGACGGCCATGCTCCCTACCCGCCTGGCTACCTGCCTGCGGCCGCCTGGCGCTTCTATACAAAGGTCCAGGTTCTTACCCGGTCTACCTGGAAGCAAGCAGGCAGGCAGGCAGGCAGGCAGGCAGGCAGGCAGGGGTCAGCCAGCTTGCCTGCCTGCCTGCCTGCCTGCCTGCCTGTGGCCGCCTGGCGCTTCTATACAAAGGTACAGGTTCTTATCCGGTCTACCTGGGGGGGGAGGCAGGCAGGGAGGCAGAGGACGGCCATGCTCCCTGCCTGCCTGCCTGCCTGCCTGCCTGCCTGCGGCCGCCTGGCGCTTCTATACAAAGGTACAGGTTCTTATCTGGTCTACCTGGGGGAGGCAGGCAGGCAGGCAGGCAGGCAGGCAGGCAGGCAGGGGACGGCCATGCTCCCTAACCGCCTGCCTGCCTGCCTGCGGCCGCCTGGCGCTTCTATACAAAGGTCCAGGTTCTTACCCGGTCTACCTGGGGGAGGCAGGCAGGCAGGCAGGCAGGCAGGCAGGCAGGGGACGGCCATGCTCCCTACCCGCCTGCCTGCCTGCCTGCCTGCCTGCCTGCCTGCCTGCGGCCGCCTGGCGCTTCTATACGAAGGTCCAGGTTCTTATCCGGTCTACCTGGAAGCAAGCAGGCAGGCAGGCAGGCAGGCAGGCAGGCAGGCAGGCAGGCAGGGGTCAGCCAGCCTGCCTGCCTGCCTGCCTGCCTGCCTGTGGCCGCCTGGCGCTTCTATACAAAGGTACAGGTTCTTATCCGGTCTACCTGGGGGGGGAGGCAGGCAGGCAGGCAGGGAGGCAGAGGACGGCCATGCTGCCTGCCTGCCTGCCTGCCTGCCTGCCTGCCTGCCTGCCTGCCTGCGGCCGCCTGGCGCTTCTATACAAAGGTACAGGTTCTTATCCGGTCTACCTGGGGGAGGCAGGCAGGCAGGCAGGCAGGCAGGCAGGGGACGGCCATGCTCCCTACCCGCCTGCCTGCCTGCCTGCGGCCGCCTGGCGCTTCTATACAAAGGTCCAGGTTCTTACCCGGTCTACCTGGGGGAGGCAGGCAGGCAGGCAGGCAGGCAGGCAGGCAGGGGACGGCCATGCTCCCTACCGGCCTGCCTGCCTGCCTGCCTGCCTGCCTGCCTGCCTGCGGCCGCCTGGCGCTTCTATACGAAGGTACAGGTTCTTATCCGGTCTACCTGGGGCAGGCAGGCAGGCAGGCAGGCAGGCAGGCAGGCAGGCAGGGGACGGCCATGCTCCCTACCCGCCTGGCTACCTGCCTACCTGCCTGCCTGCCTGCCTGCCTGCCTGCCTGCCTGCGGCCGCCTGGCGCTTCTATACGAAGGTCCAGGTTTTTATCCGGTCTACCCGGGGGGAGGCAGGCAGGCAGGCAGGCAGGCAGGCAGGCAGGCAAGCAGGGGACGGCCATGCTCCCTACCCGCCTGGCTACCTGCCTGCGGCCGCCTGGCGCTTCTATACAAAGGTCCAGGTTCTTACCCGGTCTACCTGGAAGCAGGCAGGCAGGCAGGCAGGCAGGCAGGCAGGCAGGCAGGCAGGGGTCAGCCAGCCTGCCTGCCTGCCTGCCTGCCTGTGGCCACCTGGCGCTTCTATACAAAGGTACAGGTTCTTATCCGGTCTACCGGGGGGGGAGGCAGGCAGGCAGGCAGGGAGGCAGAGGACGGCCATGCTCCCTGCCTGCCTGCCTGCCTGCCTGCCTGCCTGCGGCCGCCTGGCGCTTCTATACGAAGGTCCAGGTTCTTATCCGGTCTACCCGGGGGGAGGCAGGCAGGCAGGCAGGCAGGCAGGCAGGGGACGGCCATGCTCCCTACCCGCCTGCCTGCCTGCCTGCCTGCCTGCCTGCCTGCGGCCGCCTGGCGCTTCTATACGAAGGTACAGGTTCTTATCCGGTCTACCTGGGGCAGGCAGGCAGGCAGGCAGGCAGGCAGGCAGGCAGGCAGGGGACGGCCATGCTCCCTACCCGCCTGGCTACCTGCCTACCTGCCTGCCTGCCTGCCTGCCTGCCTGCCTGCCTGCGGCCGCCTGGCGCTTCTATACGAAGGTCCAGGTTCTTATCCGGTCTACCCGGGGGGAGGCAGGCAGGCAGGCAGGCAGGCAGGCAGGCAGGCAGGCAGGCAAGCAGGGGACGGCCATGCTCCCTACCCGCCTGGCTACCTGCCTGCGGCCGCCTGGCGCTTCTATACAAAGGTCCAGGTTCTTACCCGGTCTACCTAGAAGCAGGCAGGCAGGCAGGCAGGCAGGCAGGCAGGCAGGCAGGCAGGCAGGGGTCTGCCAGCCTGCCTGCCTGCCTGCCTGCCTGTGGCCACCTGGCGCTTCTATACAAAGGTACAGGTTCTTATCCGGTCTACCGGGGGGGGAGGCAGGCAGGCAGGCAGGGAGGCAGAGGACGGCCATGCTCCCTGCCTGCCTGCCTGCCTGCCTGCCTGCCTGCGGCCGCCTGGCGCTTCTATACGAAGGTCCAGGTTCTTATCCGGTCTACCCGGGGGGAGGCAGGCAGGCAGGCAGGCAGGCAGGCAGGGGACGGCCATGCTCCCTACCCGCCTGGCTACCTGCCTGCGGCCGCCTGGCGCTTCTATACAAAGGTCCAGGTTCTTACCCGGTCTACCTGGAAGCAAGCAGGCAGGCAGGCAGGCAGGCAGGCAGGCAGGCAGGGGTCAGCCAGCCTGCCTGCCTGCCTGCCTGCCTGCCTGCCTGTGGCCGCCTGGCGCTTCTATACAAAGGTACAGGTTCTTATCCGGTCTACCTGGGGGGGGAGGCAGGCAGGGAGGCAGAGGACGGCCATGCTCCCTGCCTGCCTGCCTGCCTGCCTGCCTGCCTGCGGCCGCCTGGCGCTTCTATACAAAGGTACAGGTTCTTATCTGGTCTACCTGGGGGAGGCAGGCAGGCAGGCAGGCAGGCAGGCAGGCAGGCAGGCAGGGGACGGCCATGCTCC
>NC_138131.1:52091519-52101519 GCF_964188305.1 Podarcis bocagei | reverse complement strand
GCTCGGCCGGTCTTCCCGGCGGAAGGAGCGGAAGCGCTGGCCGTTTTCCGGAGGGGGGAGCGGCCGGGTCTAGCTCCACGCCGGAGGGGCCGGCACTGCGGCCCGTTTTTCCTGCGGCTGGGGCTTCGCGGTCCTCCCCGGTCTACCCGCTGGAGGCCTGCCGACCGCCCGGTCTACTCGCGAGGGCCTCGCCGTCCCCCTTCCGAGAACGGGGAGCCTCCCGGTCTACCCAGCGAAGGCCCAGTCTGCTTCTCGCGTCCACGGTCACCCCGTTCTCCCGGCCCTGGGCTCCCCTGCAGTCGGCCGGCTGGGTCTTGCCGGTCTACCTCCGAGGAAGGGAGAATTCCCGGTCGGCCCGACGGAGGCCCGGTGGGCTCCTCGCGTCCACGCTCACGCCTGCCTGCCTGCCTGCCTGCCTGCCTGCCTGCCTGCCTGGGGCTTCCAGCTCTACCTCGAGGACAGACGGCTTCCCGGTCTCCCCTGCTTGGGGCTGGGAAGCGCCGGGCCACCTGACGGCCGGACTGGTACCGCTGCTACCCGGTCTACTAGCCGGGCCGGGGGGACTGGGGCTTGCCGGTCTACCTCCGAGAACGGGAGGCGAGAGCCTGCCTGCCTTCTTGCTTGCCTGCTTGCTTGCTTGCCTGCCTGCCTGCCTGCCTGCCTGCCTGCCTGCCTGCCTGCCGCCTGACCAGCGCTCCTAAACAAAGGAACAGGCTCTTGCCCGGTCTACCTGGAAGGCAGGAAGCGGACGGCCACCCTCCCAGCCTGCCTGCCTGCCTGCCTGCCTGCCTGCCTGCCTGCCTGCCTGCTGCAGGGTCTGGGACTTCCAGGTCTACCTAAGAGGAGAAAAGGCTTCCCGGTCTAGCCTCCATGAGGTCGCGAGGCGCCAGTCCACTAGGCGGTGGGGGGCTGGAACCGCTGCCCGGTCTACCAACCTTCGAGGAGGGCGAGGCTCTGACCGGTCTTACGAGAACGGTAGCGCAACCGCTGTCCGGTCTACTGGGCGCCGGACCGCGGTGAGCCCGGTCTACCGGCCGGGAAGGCTGGGGTTTGCCGGTCTTCCTCAGAGATGGTCGGGGCTTCCCGGTCTACCCAGCGGAAAGAGAGGCTCTGCCTGACCACCTGGCGCACGGCGCCTAACCGCTGGCCGGTCAACTGGGCCCCGGACCTCGGGAAGCCCTGTCTACACGCCGGAGGAGACAGCGGCGTTGCCCGGCCTCCAAGCCCTCCACTCCCATCCGGTCTACCAGCCAGAGAACGGGGGGGCTCCCGGTCTACCGACCGAAGGCCCAGTCTGCTTCTCGCGTGCACCGGCACCCCGGTCCGGCACCTGGGCTGGCAAGGGTGCCCGGTCTCCCGGCCCTGGGCTCTGCTGGCCGTGGAGCCTGGGTCCTGCCGGTCTACCTCCGAGGTAGGGAGGCTTCCCGGTCGACCCGCCGGAGGGGCTGGCGGCGTTGCCCGGTCTCCCGGCCCTCGGCTCCCCTCCGGTCTACCGGCCGATAAGGCTGGGGATTGCCGGTCTTCCTCAGAGATCGTGGGGACTTCCCGGTCTACCCATCGGAAAGCGGGGTTCCGCCGGTCTACCTGGCGTACGGCGCGGCACCGCTGGCCGGTCTACTCGGTGTCAGGCGCGGTGGGCTCCTCGCGTCCACGCACACCACGCCCTCCTTGCCTGCCTGCCTGCCTGCCTGCCTGCCTGCCTGCCTGTCGCCTGACCAGCGCTCCTAAACGAAGGAACAGGCTCTTGCCCGGTCTACCTGGAAGGCAGGAAGCGGACGGCCACCCTCCCAGCCTGCTTGCCTGCTTGCCTGCTTGCCTGGGGCTTCCAGCTCTACCTCGAGGACAGACGGCTTCCCGGTCTCCCCTGCTTGGGGCTGGGAAGCGCCGGGCCACCTGACGGCCGGACTGGTACCGCTGCTAACCGGTCTACTAGCCGGTCCTCCCGGCGGCCGGTGGGCCTGCGAACAGAGTCCCCCCAGTCTGCCGGCCGTGGAGGCTGGGCCTTGCCGGGCCCCTCCAGAGAATGGGGGCTCCCGGTCTACCGACCGAAGGCCCAGTCTGCTTCTCGCGTGCACCGTCACCCCGGTCCGTCCCCGGGCTGGCAAGGGTGCCCGGTCTCCCGGCCCTGGGCTCTGCTGGCCGTGGAGGCTGGGTCCTGCCGGTCTACCTCCGAGGTAGGGAGGCTTCCCGGTCGACCCGCCGGAGGGGCAGGCGACGTTACCCGGTCTCCCGGCCCTCGGCTCCCCTCCGGTCTACCGGCCGATAAGGCTGGGGATTGCCGGTCTTCCTCAGAGATCGTGGGGACTTCCCGGTCTACCCATCGGAAAGCGGGGTTCCGCCGGTCTACCTGGCGTACGGCGCGGCACCGCTGGCCGGTCTACTCGGTGTCAGGCGCGGTGGGCTCCTCGCGTCCACGCACACCACGCCCTCCTTGCCTGCCTGCCTGCCTGCCTGCCTGCCTGCCTGCCTGCCTGTCGCCTGACCAGCGCTCCTAAACGAAGGAACAGGCTCTTGCCCGGTCTACCTGGAAGGCAGGAAGCGGACGGCCACCCTCCCAGCCTGCTTGCCTGCTTGCCTGCTTGCCTGGGGCTTCCAGCTCTACCTCGAGGACAGACGGCTTCCCGGTCTCCCCTGCTTGGGGCTGGGAAGCGCCGGGCCACCTGACGGCCGGACTGGTACCGCTGCTAACCGGTCTACTAGCCGGTCCTCCCGGCGGCCGGTGGGCCTGCGAACAGAGTCCCCCCAGTCTGCCGGCCGTGGAGGCTGGGCCTTGCCAGGCCCCTCCAGAGAATGGGGGCTCCCGGTCTACCGACCGAAGGCCCAGTCTGCTTCTCGCGTGCACCGTCACCCCGGTCCGGCCCCGGGCTGGCAAGGGTGCCCGGTCTCCCGGCCCTGGGCTCTGCTGGCCGTGGAGGCTGGGTCCTGCCGGTCTACCTCCGAGGTAGGGAGGCTTCCCGGTCGACCCGCCGGAGGGGCAGGCGACGTTACCCGGTCTCCCGGCCCTCGGCTCCCCTCCGATCTACCGGCCGATAAGGCTGGGGATTGCCGGCCTCCTCCGAGATCGTGGGGCTTCCCGGTCAACCCACCAGAAAGGGCGGCTTTGCTTCGCCGGACTACCTGGCGCACGGCGCGGCACCGCTGGCCGGTCTACTCGGTGTCAGGCGCGGTGGGCTCCTCGCGTCCACGCACACCACGCCCTCACTGCCTGCCTGCCTGCCTGCCGCCTGACCAGCGCTCCTAAACGAAGGAACAGGCTCTTGCCCGGTCTACCTGGAAGGCAGGAAGCGGACGGCCACCCTCCCAGCCAGCCAGCCTGCCTGCCTGCCTGCCTGCTGCCTGCCTGCTTGCCTGCTTGCTTGCCTGCCTGCCTGCCTGCCTGCCTGCCTGCCTGCCTGCCTGCCTGCCGCAGGGTCTGGGACTTCCAGGTCTACCTAAGAGGAGAAACGGCTTCCCGGTCTACCCTCCTTGGGCCCGGCAAACGCCGGTCCACACGGCGGTGGGGGGCTGGAGCCGCTGCCCGGTCTACTAACCTTCGAGGAGGGGGGGCTCTGGCCGGTCTTACTTGAAAGGTAGAGGAACCGCTGGCCGGTCTACTGGGCGCCGGACCGCGGTGAGCCCGGTCTACCGGCCGGGAAGGCTGGGTTTGGCGGTCTTCCTCCGAGATCGTGGGGCTTCCCGGTTTACCCACCGCAGAGCGCGGCTCTGCCGGGCTACCTGGAGCACGGCGCGGAACCGCTGTCCGGTCTACTGGGCGGCGGCCCTCGGGAAGCCTGGTCTTCCCGCCGGACGGGCTGGGGCGATGCCCTGTCTCCCGGCCGTCGGCTCCCCTCCGGTCTACCGCCCGGGAAAGCTGCGTCTTGCCGGTCTTCCTCCAGAGATCGAGGGGCTTCCCGGTCTACCTGGCGCGCGGCGCGGAACCGCTGGCCGGTCTACTGGGAGTCGGACCTGGTGAGCCCGGTCTCCCGGCCGTCGGCTCCCCTCCGGTCTACCGCCCGGGAAAGCTGGGTCTTGCCGGTCTTCCTCCAGAGATCGAGGGGCTTCCCGGTCTACCTGGCGCGCGGCGCGGAACCGCTGGCCGGTCTACTGGGAGTCGGACCTAGGTGAGCCCGGTCTCCCGGCCGTCGGCTCCCCTCCGGTCTACCGCCCGGGAAAGCTGCATCTTGCCGGTCTTCCTCCAGAGATCGAGGGGCTTCCCGGTCTACCTGGCGCGCGGCGCGGAACCGCTGGCCGGTCTACTGGGAGTCGGACCTGGTGAGCCCGGTCTCCCGGCCGTCGGCTCCCCTCCGGTCTACCGCCCGGGAAAGCTGGGTCTTGCCGGTCTTCCTCCAGAGATCGAGGGGCTTCCCGGTCTACCTGGCGCGCGGCGCGGAACCGCTGGCCGGTCTACTGGGAGTCGGACCTAGGTGAGCCCGGTCTCCCGGCCGTCAGCTCCCCTCCGGTCTACCGGCACCCGAAGGCTGGAGTTTGCCGGTCTACCTCCGAGACCGTGGGGGCTTCCCGCTCTGCCCAATCTACTCGCCGGGCCCCCGGTCTACCCGCTGGAGAAGCTGCGGCTTGCCGGTCTACTAGGGAGGGCGTAGGCCTTCCCGGTCTACCGGCCCGCTCTCCCCCCCCCCCATGGAGCCTCCAGCTCTACGTGGTCGCTGTCACCTGACGACATCGCCAAGGGTGGGTGGGGTTCGTGGCGACAGCTGCCGTAGAACTTGGTGACGTTGTAGACCGCCGCTTGGCGGCAGCGCAGCAGGTAGGCGATGGAGGGGACAGGTGAGGGCGTGCGTGCGTGCGTTCGTGCGTTGGTCCTTGCAGGGACGGCAAGGGAGAAAAGTCTCGGCGTGTGTGCGTTCCTTTGCGGGAGGGGGAGCATGCAGAGACACAGGGATACAGAAAGACAAGCACAAAAGCACTCGTGCGCTCTCACACACACTTGATTGCGGGGCAGAGGGAGGGAGGGAGGGAGGGAGGGAGGGAGGGAGGGAGAGAGAGAGAGAGAGAGAGAGAGAGAGAGAGAGAGAGAGAGAGAGAGAGAGAGAGGCAGGCAGGCAGAGGCAGGCAGAAACAAAATCTCTCTGTCTCTCGTCTCTCGTCTCTTGCGTCTCTCTCTCTCTCTCTCTCTCTCTCTCACACACACACACACACACACACACACACACACACACACACGACACAAACAGTCGTTTGCGGGAGAGGGAGACACTAAGCATATACTCAAACACAGCATGTGCTTGTGTGGGGGGAGACAGACAGAGACACAGGAGCCAAGTACACCGCACACACGCTTGTGTGCAGGGGAGACCGACAGGGACAGAGAGAGATGGACACAAAATATCACTCCAAGGCGCACACACGCATACCAAAGAAACCACCCACCCCCGCCCACGACATCGCCAAGGGTGATCCCTTGCCGTCCCTGCAAGGACGTACGCACGTACGCACGAAGGCCCGCCCCGCCCCACCCCACCCCACCCGTCTCCTCCATCGCCTACCTGCTGCTCTGCTGCCAAGCGGAGGTCTACAAAGTCACCGAGGTCTACGGCAGCTGTCGCCACGAACGCCGCCCTTGGCGATGTCGTGGTTTGTCGTGGCGATGTGCTTGCGGGTGGGGGAGGGAGGGAGAGACAGACCCAAAGTAGATCACGGAGAGGGAGACGGGCGGGCGGGCAGGCATGCCAGCACACACACAAACACTCACGCATCCCCCATTTCGACCGCACGAATGCACGGACGCACGCACGCACGATCTTGATAACAATAGGGATACGACGAAGGAGCAGGAGGAGCAGGAGGAGCAGGAGGAGCAGAAGGAGGAGGAGGAGGAGGAGGAGGAGGAGGAGGAGGAGGCTGCCCTGCCCTTACCATGCTGGCCACACGAGGGCGCCCCTAAAAAGAGGTCCAGGTTCTTATCCGGTCTACCTGGGGGGGGGAGGCAGGCAGGCAGGCATGCATGGGACGTCCACGCACCCTGACCTGCTGCCTGCCTGCCTGCCTGCCTGCCTGCCTGCGGCCGCCTGGCGCTTCTATACCAAGGTACAGGTTCTTAGCCGGTCTACCTGGGGGGAGGCAGGCAGGCAGGCAGGGGACGGCCATGCTCCCTACCCGCCTGCCTGCCTGCCTGCGGCCGCCTGGCGCTTCTATACGAAGGTACAGGTTCTTATCCGGTCTACCTGGGGGGGAGGCAGGCAGGCAGGCAGGCAGGCAGGCAGGGAGGCAGAGGACGGCCATGCTACCTACCCGCCTGCCTGCCTGCCTGCCTGCCTGCCTGCCTGCGGCCGCCTGGCGCTTCTATACGAAGGTACAGGTTCTTATCCGGTCTACCTGGGGCAGGCAGGCAGGCAGGCAGGCAGGCAGGCAGGCAGGCAGGGGACGGCCATGCTCCCTACCCGCCTGGCTACCTGCCTACCTGCCTGCCTGCCTGCCTGCCTGCCTGCCTGCCTGCGGCCGCCTGGCGCTTCTATACGAAGGTCCAGGTTCTTATCCGGTCTACCCGGGGGGAGGCAGGCAGGCAGGCAGGCAGGCAGGCAGGCAGGCAGGCAGGGGACGGCCATGCTCCCTACCCGCCTGGCTACCTGCCTGCGGCCGCCTGGCGCTTCTATACAAAGGTCCAGGTTCTTACCCGGTCTACCTGGAAGCAGGCAGGCAGGCAGGCAGGCAGGCAGGCAGGCAGGCAGGGGTCAGCCAGCCTGCCTGCCTGCCTGCCTGCCTGTGGCCACCTGGCGCTTCTATACAAAGGTACAGGTTCTTATCCGGTCTACCTGGGGGGGGAGGCAGGCAGGCAGGCAGGGAGGCAGAGGACGGCCATGCTCCCTGCCTGCCTGCCTGCCTGCCTGCCTGCCTGCCTGCCTGCGGCCGCCTGGCGCTTCTATACGAAGGTCCAGGTTCTTATCCGGTCTACCCGGGGGGAGGCAGGCAGGCAGGCAGGCAGGCAGGGGACGGCCATGCTCCCTACCCGCCTGGCTACCTGCCTGCGGCCGCCTGGCGCTTCTATACAAAGGTCCAGGTTCTTACCCGGTCTACCTGGAAGCAGGCAGGCAGGCAGGCAGGCAGGCAGGCAGGCAGGCAGGCAGGGGTCAGCCAGCCTGCCTGCCTGCCTGCCTGCCTGCCTGCCTGTGGCCGCCTGGCGCTTCTATACAAAGGTACAGGTTCTTATCCGGTCTACCTGGGGGGGAGGCAGGCAGGCAGGCAGGGAGGCAGAGGACGGCCATGCTCCCTGCCTGCCTGCCTGCCTGCCTGCCTGCCTGCCTGCCTGCGGCCGCCTGGCGCTTCTATACAAAGGTACAGGTTCTTATCCGGTCTACCTGGGGGAGGCAGGCAGGCAGGCAGGCAGGCAGGGGACGGCCATGCTCCCTACCCGCCTGCCTGCCTGCCTGCGGCCGCCTGGCGCTTCTATACAAAGGTCCAGGTTCTTACCCGGTCTACCTGGGGGAGGCAGGCAGGCAGGCAGGCAGGCAGGCAGGCAGGGGACGGCCATGCTCCCTACCCGCCTGCCTGCCTGCCTGCCTGCCTGCCTGCCTGCCTGCGGCCGCCTGGCGCTTCTATACGAAGGTACAGGTTCTTATCCGGTCTACCTGGGGCAGGCAGGCAGGCAGGCAGGCAGGCAGGCAGGGGACGGCCATGCTCCCTACCCGCCTGGCTACCTGCCTGCGGCCGCCTGGCGCTTCTATACAAAGGTCCAGGTTCTTACCCGGTCTACCTGGAAGCAGGCAGGCAGGCAGGCAGGCAGGCAGGCAGGCAGGCAGGGGTCAGCCAGCCTGCCTGCCTGCCTGCCTGCCTGTGGCCACCTGGCGCTTCTATACAAAGGTACAGGTTCTTATCCGGTCTACCTGGGGGGGGAGGCAGGCAGGCAGGCAGGGAGGCAGAGGACGGCCATGCTCCCTGCCTGCCTGCCTGCCTGCCTGCGGCCGCCTGGCGCTTCTATACAAAGGTCCAGGTTCTTACCCGGTCTACCTGGGGGAGGCAAGCAGGCAGGCAGGCAGGCAGGCAGGCAGGGGACGGCCATGCTCCCTACCTGCCTGCCTGCCTGCCTGCCTGCCTGCCTGCCTGCCTGCGGCCGCCTGGCGCTTCTATACAATGGTCCAGGTTCTTACCCGGTCTACCTGGAGGGAGGCAGGCGTTGTTGGGAAACTGCCAGGGAGATAACGTCCATCTGAGCCCCCATGCCGGAGTTCTGGACGACCATCGGCCTCCCGTAGTCACGCAGATCCAACAGTTAGCGACACGAAGCCTCTGGAAATTCCTAGCCACATTCCTAGGCTGGTGTACACTGTTTATCAGCAGATAAAAGCACAGCCAAAAGCTTGCACCGCAGAAGAGCAAAAGAGCATATTTACAGACTTTATTTAGGACATGAACAGAACAAAGAAAACACGTCCATTCTCAGTCAGCATCTCTGTCCGACTGACAAAACCGAAAGGAATATCAGAACAATAAACATCCTGTGATCAGGACATGCGCAGACTCTTACAGAAAGCCTGCTCCCTTTTAAGGTGGAACGGAAATATCCTAACATCCTCCCCCTTTCCGTGTAACCTGTTGTACCTGTGGTTCACCCAATTGCAACTTTTGTACATAAACCTTAAGTTGTTCTTTGTTAACAACCTTAGACAACAGATCAGCAGGAATTTCATTTCCTGCCATGTAGGACACCTGAATCAGTCCTTTCTGAATACACTCTCTTGCACGATGTAGCTTAATCTGCAAGTACTTGGTTCTCTGCTTGCAACTCTCGGAGTTCAGCAAAGCCAAACAAGATCTATTGTCTTGATACACTTGTATAGGACATTTCACAGACACCCTGATGTCCTTAAACAGTTGCATCAACCATTCACAATCCATGAGTGAAAATGACAGAGCATTGAGTTCTGCTTCACAGGAACTTAGGCTCACTGTTGTCTGCTTCTTGCACAACCAGTCAAACAGGCAGTGGTTGTACATGTAGCATACTCCAGAAGTGCTTGTACCATCCGTGGTGTCACTTCCAAAACTTGCATCAGCAAAGATTTCAAGACCTCCAGTCTTCTGACTGGTGAACCTCAGCCTGTAGTGCATAGTCCCTTTCAAATAGCGGGCTATGCGCTTCAGAGCTTTCCAATCCTGAACCGTAGGATTGTTGGCATGTCTGCTAAGCAGATTACAGCTTACAGCTATGTCAGGTCTTGAACATCTGGCAATGAAGTTCATCTTGCCTAGAATGCATCTGTACAGCGTTGTGTCAGAAAACGCTTCAGCAGTACTGTCTACCTGGTAACCTGTCACCATCGGTGTGTCTGCTGGGTTTGCATCAACCAAATTCAACCTGGTTAATACATCAGCAATTTTCTGTGTTTGGTGTACCAGAAAATTACCTGCTTGGTCCCTCTCCACCTGCAGAGAAAGATAGTTGGATACCTCACCAAGATCCTTCATGTCAAAGTGCTCCTTCAGCTGAGCTAGGGTGCTTTGGTAAAAAGCCTGATTCTTCCAAAACATCAGAAGATCATCAACAAAACATAAACAATACAGTTTGTTTTGCCCCTCCTCTTTGACAAACACACATGGATCAGCTTTGCCCTGGTGAAAACCTAGAGAAAGCAATGTTTCAGTGAGTTTTGTGTTCCAACACCTGGCACTCTGCTTGAGACCATATAAGGATTTCCGCAGTTTACAGACCATTCCCTTCTGTATCTGCATCCCATCAGGTGGAAGCATGAACAGCTCCTCCCCCAAAATCCCGTACAAAAAAGCTGTATTAATGTCGTGGTGGGAAACATGCAGTTTCTCCTCCGCAGCGACCTTGAGCATCAGCCGAATGCTCTCATATTTGACTGTGGGTGAGTAGGTCTCGTGGTAATCCTGTCCTGGTACCTGTGAAAAACCTCTGGCAACCAATCTGGCTTTGTGTCTGACTACCTTGCCATTCTGGTCTGTCTTGGCCTTGAAGACCCATTTGCTGCCAACCAGTCTCATTCCTGGGACTACTGGTACCAATTCCCAAGTTTGGTTCCTGTTCAAGGAATCAACGTCAGCC
>NC_138131.1:52069019-52079019 GCF_964188305.1 Podarcis bocagei | reverse complement strand
GCCCGGTCTACTCGCGAGGGCCTCGCCGTCCCCCTTCCGAGAACGGGGAGCCTCCCGGTCTACCCAGCGAAGGCCCAGTCTGCTTCTCGCGTCCACGGTCACCCCGTTCTCCCGGCCCTGGGCTCCCCTGCAGTCGGCCGGCTGGGTCTTGCCGGTCTACCTCCGAGGAAGGGAGAATTCCCGGTCGGCCCGACGGAGGCCCGGTGGGCTCCTCGCGTCCACGCTCACGCCTGCCTGCCTGCCTGCCTGCCTGCCTGGGGCTTCCAGCTCTACCTCGAGGACAGACGGCTTCCCGGTCTCCCCTGCTTGGGGCTGGGAAGCGCCGGGCCACCTGACGGCCGGACTGGTACCGCTGCTACCCGGTCTACTAGCCGGGCCGGGGGGACTGGGGCTTGCCGGTCTACCTCCGAGAACGGGAGGCGAGAGCCTGCCTGCCTTCTTGCTTGCCTGCTTGCTTGCTTGCTTGCTTGCCTGCCTGCCTGCCTGCCTGCCTGCCTGCCTGCCGCCTGACCAGCGCTCCTAAACAAAGGAACAGGCTCTTGCCCGGTCTACCTGGAAGGCAGGAAGCGGACGGCCACCCTCCCAGCCTGCCTGCCTGCCTGCCTGCCTGCCTGCCTGCCTGCCTGCTGCAGGGTCTGGGACTTCCAGGTCTACCTAAGAGGAGAAAAGGCTTCCCGGTCTAGCCTCCATGAGGTCGCGAGGCGCCAGTCCACTAGGCGGTGGGGGGCTGGAACCGCTGCCCGGTCTACCAACCTTCGAGGAGGGCGAGGCTCTGACCGGTCTTACGAGAACGGTAGCGCAACCGCTGTCCGGTCTACTGGGCGCCGGACCGCGGTGAGCCCGGTCTACCGGCCGGGAAGGCTGGGGTTTGCCGGTCTTCCTCAGAGATGGTCGGGGCTTCCCGGTCTACCCAGCGGAAAGAGAGGCTCTGCCTGACCACCTGGCGCACGGCGCCTAACCGCTGGCCGGTCAACTGGGCCCCAGACCTCGGGAAGCCCTGTCTACACGCCGGAGGAGACAGCGGCGTTGCCCGGCCTCCAAGCCCTCCACTCCCATCCGGTCTACCAGCCAGAGAACGGGGGGGCTCCCGGTCTACCGACCGAAGGCCCAGTCTGCTTCTCGCGTGCACCGGCACCCCGGTCCGGCACCTGGGCTGGCAAGGGTGCCCGGTCTCCCGGCCCTGGGCTCTGCTGGCCGTGGAGCCTGGGTCCTGCCGGTCTACCTCCGAGGTAGGGAGGCTTCCCGGTCGACCCGCCGGAGGGGCTGGCGGTGTTGCCCGGTCTCCCGGCCCTCGGCTCCCCTCCGGTCTACCGGCCGATAAGGCTGGGGATTGCCGGTCTTCCTCAGAGATCGTGGGGACTTCCCGGTCTACCCATCGGAAAGCGGGGTTCCGCCGGTCTACCTGGCGTACGGCGCGGCACCGCTGGCCGGTCTACTCGGTGTCAGGCGCGGTGGGCTCCTCGCGTCCACGCACACCACGCCCTCCTTGCCTGCCTGCCTGCCTGCCTGCCTGCCTGCCTGCCTGTCGCCTGACCAGCGCTCCTAAACGAAGGAACAGGCTCTTGCCCGGTCTACCTGGAAGGCAGGAAGCGGACGGCCACCCTCCCAGCCTGCTTGCCTGCTTGCCTGCTTGCCTGGGGCTTCCAGCTCTACCTCGAGGACAGACGGCTTCCCGGTCTCCCCTGCTTGGGGCTGGGAAGCGCCGGGCCACCTGACGGCCGGACTGGTACCGCTGCTAACCGGTCTACTAGCTGGTCCTCCCGGCGGCCGGTGGGCCTGCGAACAGAGTCCCCCCAGTCTGCCGGCCGTGGAGGCTGGGCCTTGCCGGGCCCCTCCAGAGAATGGGGGCTCCCGGTCTACCGACCGAAGGCCCAGTCTGCTTCTCGCGTGCACCGTCACCCCGGTCCGGCCCCGGGCTGGCAAGGGTGCCCGGTCTCCCGGCCCTGGGCTCTGCTGGCCGTGGAGGCTGGGTCCTGCCGGTCTACCTCCGAGGTAGGGAGGCTTCCCGGTCGACCCGCCGGAGGGGCAGGCGACGTTACCCGGTCTCCCGGCCCTCGGCTCCCCTCCGGTCTACCGGCCGATAAGGCTGGGGATTGCCGGCCTCCTCCGAGATCGTGGGGCTTCCCGGTCAACCCACCAGAAAGGGCGGCTTTGCTTCGCCGGACTACCTGGCGCACGGCGCGGCACCGCTGGCCGGTCTACTCGGTGTCAGGCGCGGTGGGCTCCTCGCGTCCACGCACACCACGCCCTCACTGCCTGCCTGCCTGCCTGCCGCCTGACCAGCGCTCCTAAATGAAGGAACAGGCTCTTGCCCGGTCTACCTGGAAGGCAGGAAGCGGACGGACACCCTCCCAGCCTGCCTGCCTGCCTGCCTGCCTGCCTGCCTGCCTGCCTGCCTGCCTGCTTGCCTGCTTGCTTGCCTGCCTGCCTGCTTGCTTGCATGCCTGCCTGCCTGCCTGCCTGCCTGCCTGCCTGCCTGCCTGCCTGCTTGCCTGCTTGCCTGCCTGCCTGCCTGCCTGCCTGCCTGCCTGCCTGCCTGCCTGCCGCAGGGTCTGGGACTTCCAGGTCTACCTAAGAGGAGAAACGGCTTCCCGGTCTACCCTCCTTGGGCCCGGCAAACGCCGGTCCACACGGCGGTTGGGGGCTGGAGCCGCTGCCCGGTCTACTAACCTTCGAGGAGGGGGGGCTCTGGCCGGTCTTACTTGAACGGTAGAGGAACCGCTGGCCGGTCTACTGGGCGCCGGACCGCGGTGAGCCCGGTCTACCGGCCGGGAAGGCTGGGTTTGGCGGTCTTCCTCCGAGATCGTGGGGCTTCCCGGTTTACCCACCGCAGAGCGCGGCTCTGCCGGGCTACCTGGAGCACGGCGCGGAACCGCTGTCCGGTCTACTGGGCGGCGGCCCTCGGGAAGCCTGGTCTTCCCGCCGGACGGGCTGGGGCGATGCCCTGTCTCCCGGCCGTCGGCTCCCCTCCGGTCTACCGCCCGGGAAAGCTGCGTCTTGCCGGTCTTCCTCCAGAGATCGAGGGGCTTCCCGGTCTACCTGGCGCGCGGCGCGGAACCGCTGGCCGGTCTACTGGGAGTCGGACCTAGGTGAGCCCGGTCTCCCGGCCGTCAGCTCCCCTCCGGTCTACCAGCACCCGAAGGCTGGAGTTTGCCGGTCTACCTCCGAGACCGTGGGGGCTTCCCGCTCTGCCCAATCTACTCGCCGGGCCCCCGGTCTACCCGCTGGAGAAGCTGCGGCTTGCCGGTCTACTAGGGAGGGCGTAGGCCTTCCCGGTCTACCGGCCCGCTCTCCCCCCCCCCCATGGAGCCTCCAGCTCTACGTGGTCGCTGTCACCTGACGACATCGCCAAGGGTGGGTGGGGTTCGTGGCGACAGCTGCCGTAGAACTTGGTGACGTTGTAGACCGCCGCTTGGCGGCAGCGCAGCAGGTAGGCGATGGAGGGGACAGGTGAGGGCGTGCGTGCGTGCGTTCGTGCGTTGGTCCTTGCAGGGACGGCAAGGGAGAAAAGTCTCGGCGTGTGTGCGGGGCAGAGGGAGGGAGGGAGGGAGGGAGGGAGGGAGGGAGAGAGAGAGAGAGAGAGAGAGAGAGAGAGAGAGAGAGAGGCAGGCAGGCAGAGGCAGGCAGAAACAAAATCTCTCTGTCTCTCGTCTCTCGTCTCTTGCGTCTCTCTCTCTCTCTCTCTCTCTCTCTCTCTCTCTCACACACACACACACACACAAACACACACACACACACACACACACACACGACACAAACAGTCGTTTGCGGGAGAGGGAGACACTAAGCATATACTCAAACACAGCATGTGCTTGTGTGGGGGGAGACAGACAGAGACACAGGAGCCAAGTACACCGCACACACGCTTGTGTGCAGGGGAGACCGACAGGGACAGAGAGAGATGGACACAAAATATCACTCCAAGGCGCACACACGCATACCAAAGAAACCACCCACCCCCGCCCACGACATCGCCAAGGGTGATCCCTTGCCGTCCCTGCAAGGACGTACGCACGTACGCACGAAGGCCCGCCCCGCCCCGCCCCACCCCACCCCACCCGTCTCCTCCATCGCCTACCTGCTGCTCTGCTGCCAAGCGGCGGTCTACAAAGTCACTGAGGTCTACGGCAGCTGTCGCCACGAACGCCGCCCTTGGCGATGTCGTGGTTTGTCGTGGCGATGTGCTTGCGGGTGGGGGAGGGAGGGAGAGACAGACCCAAAGTAGATCACGGAGAGGGAGACGGGCGGGCGGGCAGGCATGCCAGCACACACACAAACACTCACGCATCCCCCATTTCGACCGCACGAATGCACGGACGCACGCACGCACGATCTTGACAACAATAGGGATACGACGAAGGAGCAGGAGGAGCAGGAGGAGCAGGAGGAGCAGAAGGAGGAGGAGGAGGAGGAGGAGGAGGAGGAGGAGGAGGCTGCCCTGCCCTTACCATGCTGGCCACACGAGGGCGCCCCTAAAAAGAGGTCCAGGTTCTTATCCGGTCTACCTGGGGGGGGGGAGGCAGGCAGGCAGGCAGGCAGGCATGCATGGGACGTCCACGCACCCTGACCTGCTGCCTGCCTGCCTGCCTGCCTGCCTGCCTGCCTGCGGCCGCCTGGCGCTTCTATACCAAGGTACAGGTTCTTAGCCGGTCTACCTGGGGGGAGGCAGGCAGGCAGGCAGGGGACGGCCATGCTCCCTACCCGCCTGCCTGCCTGCCTGCGGCCGCCTGGCGCTTCTATACGAAGGTACAGGTTCTTATCCGGTCTACCTGGGGGGGAGGCAGGCAGGCAGGCAGGCAGGCAGGCAGGCAGGGAGGCAGAGGACGGCCATGCTCCCTACCCGCCTGCCTGCCTGCCTGCCTGCCTGCCTGCCTGCGGCCGCCTGGCGCTTCTATACGAAGGTCCAGGTTCTTATCCGGTCTACCCGGGGGGAGGCAGGCAGGCAGGCAGGCAGGCAGGCAGGCAGGGGACGGCCATGCTCCCTACCCGCCTGGCTACCTGCCTGCGGCCGCCTGGCGCTTCTATACAAAGGTCCAGGTTCTTACCCGGTCTACCTGGAAGCAGGCAGGCAGGCAGGCAGGCAGGGGTCAGCCAGCCTGCCTGCCTGCCCATAGGCGCCGACTCCATGGGGCTTGAGGGGGCCCGAGCCCCCTCAAAAATCTCGGGCGGCGGTGGGCGCGTCCGCGGCTTTTATAGGGCGCCCGGCGCGCACCAGCTCGATAACGGGCACCGGCGCGGCGGGGGGCGCCGGGCCGGGGGAGGAGGGCGGCCGGCCTGTCTCCTTGGCAACCCCATTGAGCAGCGCCGGCTCCCCCGGGAGGGCCATCCCCCCGCGCCGCCGATCGCCAACACCGCCGACGCTGTGGCTGCCCGAGCCCGAGCCTGAGCTTGAGCCCGACCCGGAGCCCGAGCCCGAGCCCGAGCCCGACCCGGAGCCCGACCCTGAGCCCGAGCCCGACCCGGAGCCTGAGCCCGAGCCCAAGCCCGTCAGTCAGTCAGTCAGGAAGGAAGGAGAAATGGGGAGGGAGACGAGGGAGGAAAATTGCGCGCAGGGTGAAGAAAGGAGAAGGGCGAACGAGACGAGCTTCCAACCCAAAAAAGGGCTGGAAGACTGGGAGGATGCAGGATCGGGAAAGAAAGCGACGCCTTCCCCGCCCGCGACGTCGCCCGCTTGTCATTGGCAGCGCAGCGGGCGCCCAGAGGGGCTGGGCACCGGCGCAGGGCCGCTCCGCAGCCGCGGAGGACAGCAGCGCGGCTAGCAAGGTGTGCCGCGTAGAGCGCGGCCCTTGTGTGGCCCGGTGGCCAGGCAAGCTTGGGCGGGGACCCCCATGCGAATCTAAGACGGGAGAAGAGGGCAGAGCAAAGGGGGTCCCTTCCCCAACCTCCGGCTCTGAGACTTCCCTGAGCCCCAGAAAAGCGAAAGGATTTTCTCTTCTTCTTTTTTTATAAATATTTTATTAAGGTTTCAAATACAAAGTTAGAAACATACACTGAAGAAAAAAGTAAAAGAACAAGAAAAAGAAAAAAAGAAAAAGAAGAAAAGAAAACCAACCATTCAACACATTTTTTATATAACTAACTGGACTTCCTCGCATCTCCCTTACCCTGCATTCTTTATAATAAAGATATCAGCAAATTATTACCTTGTTTCGTACCTTATTTTGTACTTTTCAAATACTATACCTCTAAATTTAACATACTTTTCATCAGTTACTTATATCTTAAATTAAACATAGTATTACCTTAGATTTTGACCTTTTCTTACTTAAAATATAATTTCCTATTTCCCAAATCTAATTGCTGAAGCTATAGTTTCCGAATCGTGTAAATTTTTAACATTCATACAACTTATATTGTTTTTGTAAATAGTCCTTAAATTTTTTCCAGTCCTCTTCCGTTGTTTCTTCTCCCAAATCTCGGATTCTGCCAGTCATTTCAGCCAGTTCCATGTAGTCCATCAATTGCGTCTGCCACTCTTCCAGTGTGGGCAAATCTTGTGTCTTCCAATATTTTGCGATAAGTATTCTTGCTGCTGTAGTTGCATACATAAAGAAAGTTCTATCCTTCTTTAACACTTTCTGGCCAACAATGCCCAAGAGGAAGGCCTCTGGTTTCTTGGGAAAGGTATACTTAAATACCTTTTTTAACTCATTATAGATCATTTCCCAGAAGGCCTTCACTTTTGGACAAGTCCACCAGAGGTGAAAGAATGTCCCTTCAGCCTCCTTACATTTCCAACATTTATTATCAGACAGGTGATATATTTTTGCAAGCTTGACTGGGGTCATGTACCACCTATAAATCATTTTCATAATATTTTCCTTCAAGGCATTACATGCCGTGAATTTCATTCCGGTGGTCCATAACCTTTCCCAGTCCTCAAACATGATGTTATACCCAATATCCTGAGCCCATTTTATCATGGCTGATTTGACTGTCTCATCCTGAGTGATTTTCTCTTCAACCTGCCCTCCATCCTCTTGCAGAAAACTCTTTGCCTGCCCTGCCCGTATCTCGTTTTTGCTTTTTAATTCCACACACGCACCCTTCGGACTTCGTGGCAATCGGGCGCGCGGGTGCATTTCCTAAGAGAGTGAGGACCCCCGCCTCCTCCCCACCTGCTCCCTCGCCAGCCAGCCAACCGCGCGCCCTAGCCGGAGAGCCCCGGCCGTCCCCGTCGCGCAATCGGCTGGATCTCCCTTCAGCAGGCCGTGCTCACAACTCGGCCCAGGGACCCCCCAGCAGCGGATCTCCAGCCCAGCTGAAGAATCTGGCAACAAGCCCCCTCCTCCCCAATCGCTCCGCCGAAATACGCTCCAAAACCCCCCAGATAGGCCGCCGGCCGCCAAGTCTAGTGGCGCCCTGAGCGAGGGTCTCTCCCCAACACCACCACCTCGAACTGCGTTCTCCCGGCTACCCGAGCGAACCAGCGGCAGGACCCCGGTATGGGCCCCCCCAATATTTTTTATAAGTCGGCGCCCCTGTGCCTGCCTGCCTGCCTGTGGCCGCCTGGCGCTTCTATACAAAGGTACAGGTTCTTATCCGGTCTACCTGGGGGGGGAGGCAGGCAGGCAGGCAGGGAGGCAGAGGACGGCCATGCTCCCTGCCTGCCTGCCTGCCTGCCTGCCTGCCTGCCTGCGGCCGCCTGGCGCTTCTATACAAAGGTACAGGTTCTTATCCGGTCTACCTGGGGGGGGAGGCAGGCAGGCAGGCAGGGAGGCAGAGGACGGCCATGCTCCCTGCCTGCCTGCCTGCCTGCCTGCCTGCGGCCGCCTGGCGCTTCTATACAAAGGTACAGGTTCTTATCCGGTCTACCTGGGGGAGGCAGGCAGGCAGGCAGGCAGGCAGGCAGGGGACGGCCATGCTCCCTACCCGCCTGCCTGCTCCCTACCCGCCTGCCTGCCTGCCTGCGGCCGCCTGGCGCTTCTATACAAAGGTCCAGGTTCTTACCCGGTCTACCTGGGGGAGGCAGGCAGGCAGGCAGGCAGGCAGGGGACGGCCATGCTCCCTACCCGCCTGCCTGCCTGCCTGCCTGCCTGCCTGCGGCCGCCTGGCGCTTCTATACAATGGTCCAGGTTCTTACCCGGTCTACCTGGAGGGAGGCAGGCACGGGGGTCCTACTCGAGCAAAGAACCGGCGCCTGCCCGGCCTGCCCGCTTAGAGCAAAGGGCCAGGTCCGGGCCCGGTCTACCCGGAAGAAGGGGACCACCCTCGCACGGCCAGGCGCGGGTAAAAGCAAAGGGGGGAAGGTGGTCCCGGTCTACCCGGGACGAGGGAAAGGCATGCCGCAGGCCGCAGGCCGCAGGCCTGCCTCGCTGCTCTTACTAACAGGTCCTTTCTGGGCCGGTCTACCTCCCCCCCTCCCTCCCCCAAAAAGGAAGGGAGGGAAAGGGAAAAGACCAAGCGGCCGCCCCCCCGCCGGTCTACCCTCGCCCAGCCCCACCCGCGACGGCCGGGGACGACCCTCGGGCGAAGACGAAGAGCAGACTCCATTTGAGGATCTCTCCCTCATTACAGTCGATCAGGTATATGAAGACGAGCAGCAAAGTCAGTCCTCAGGGAATGTGCAGGCGACCTTGGAACGGACAGCTCACGGAAGAACCCCGACCAAACATAAGAGGAGGCGTGTAGTGGTGATAGGGGATTCCCTACTGAGGGGAACAGAAGCAGTGATCTGTGGGCCTGACAAGATGTCTCGGGAAGTGTGCTGTCTCCCCGGGGCTAAGATCCAAGATGTAACTGAACGACTGCAAGGAATCATAAAACCCACTGACAAATACCCCTTCCTCTTGGTTCATGTGGGAACCAATGACACTGCAAGCAATAGCCTCCAGAAGATCAAAAGAGACTACGAGGCTCTCGGCAGGAAATTGAAGCAACTAAATGCACAAATTGTCATCTCGTCTGTCCTCCCAGTTGAACGACGTGGCCCAGGGAGAGAGGGGAAAATAGTGGAAGTGAACAGCTGGCTTCGCAAATGGTGTAAACAGGAACGGTTTGGATTCTTAGATCACGGACTGCAGTTTCTTGAAGATGGACTTCTGGCAAGTGATGGGCTGCACCTCACAACGGTTGGGAGGAATGTTTTTGCCAAAAATCTCAGAAACCTCATCAGGAGGGCTTTAAACTGACTAATGTGGGGGAGGGAGACAGTGCTCCTGAAGGTAGGAGTCTATCAATTAATGAAGATGATCATCCAAATGTCATAGACCAAATGGAGCAAACAGCACGCGGACCTAGTGGTGGGAGGAAAAAATCCTTAAATAAGAGACACGGGGGAATGATTAATGGACTTCAATGTCTGTACACTAATGCGCAAAGCATGGGAAATAAACAAGATGAGCTTGAGCTCTTGGTACAGCAAACTAAATATGACATAATAGGCATCACTGAAACCTGGTGGGATAAGTCCCACGATTGGAATGTAATAATGGGGGGATACAATCTATTTCAGAGAAACAGACCAGACAAGAAAGGAGGAGGAGTGGCGTTATATGTCAGGGATGTGTATACCTGTGAAGAGATCCAAGATTTAGAACCTCAAAGCCAATGTGAGAGCATTTGGGTCAAAATTAAGGGAGAGAAGAATAACAGAGACCTCATTGTGGGAGTTTACTATAGATCCCCAAGCCAAACGGAGGACATAGATGATGCCTTCCTGGAACAGATGGCCAAGCATGCAAAAGGAAGGGAGATAGTAGTAATGGGGGACTTCAATTACCCGGATATTTGTTGGACGTCAAACTCAGCCAAGAGCATAAGGTCAAACAGATTCCTCACTGGCCTTGCAGACAACTTCATTGTCCAGAAAGTGGGAGAAGCAACAAGAGGAACAGCCATTTTAGATCTGGTCCTAACCAATGTTGATGACCTGGTTAGTGGGGTAGAAGTGGAAGGATCATTAGGCGCGAGTGATCATGCTCTTCTGAAGTTTACTATACAGCGGAAAGGAGCAGCCAAGCATACTAGGACTCAATTTCTTGACTTTAAGAAAGCCGAC
>NC_138131.1:52059019-52064019 GCF_964188305.1 Podarcis bocagei | reverse complement strand
GTCGGATATCGGTCGCTTCCCGTGGCAGGCCTCCAGCGGAACTCTTCCAGGTCTTCCTCTCTGCTCTCGTTGACGACAGTCACCTCCTCTTCCATCTCTGTGCCGCCGTGCTCGAAACCAGGGTCGTCCCCGAAAATGTCCATGTCCGTCTCTCCCGCACTTCCTCCAGGCGGCGTTGCTCGGCCGGAACAGTCCAGCCACTTCCTGCGGAACTGCTCCTCCGGCCTATCGTCCCACCAATACGAGGGTTCTGAGACAGATCCCGAGGGTGACCCCTCCGGGGAACGGACGTCTCGTGTTGGTTCCTCGTCCGAGTCGAACCCCCTGAACGTGCTGTCCGAAAGCGTGGGCGTGAAAAGCCAGTCGTCGAAAAAGTCTGCTGGCATAGGTCTATGTGGGAAGAGGGCATGAAACTCGTCTTTGAGCAGAGGTTCGTCTAAAGCGTAGCCCGGCACCCAGCTGTTCGCACTGGCCGGGGTGCCCTCCCTGGCGAGAAAGTATTCTACTCCCTCTTCCCCCCATCTGGAGTCCAAAATCTCCGTGACTTCGTTGATGCGCTCCTCCTGTGCCACTCCCGCGAGCCCCGTTCCTTCTCTGAGCGGACTCGGCGCCGTTCCGGGTTCCTGGAACCTGTGCGGTGCCTTGTAGGGAGTGAGCACCGATCTGTGGAACACCGGATGCATTCTGGAACCCTCCGGAAGCGCCAGCCTGAAAGCCACCGGGTTGACCTGCTCTTCGACTTGGTAGGGTCCCAGTTGTTTATGCCCTAGTTTCTTCTTGGCCAACGACCTGGCCGGCACTGCGTGGGCTGCTAACCAGACCCAGTCTCCCACGTGGAGCTCTTCGCCAACCCTTCTGTGTTTGTCCGCTTGTACCTTGTATGCGTGTTTAGCCAGCTCCAGGTGGCGCCGCAGCTGATCGTGGACTTCCTGCAGCTCCGACGCGAACGCATCTGCTGACTGCGGCTCCCCTTCTCCGCTGCATTCCAGTCCCGGAAAGGTTCTAGGGTGCCGCCTGTTGTTGGCGAAGAACGGCGTGACGCCCGTGGATACGTGCTTCGTGTTGTTGTAGGCAAACTCTGCAAGCGGCAGGTAATCCACCCACGTCGCAGGCTGTTGGTTTGCATAACATCTCAGGTACTGCTGCATGATGGCATTGGCTCGCTCCGCTTGCCCGTTGGTCTGCGGGTGTCTCGCCGACGCCAGATTGATCTTGACGTTTAGGAAGCCCATCAGTTTCTGCCAGAAGTTCGAGATGAACTGCCGCCCGCGGTCGGACAGAATAGACCGTGGCAGACCGTGAACCTTGAACACGTGGTCTATGAACAGTTTGGCGGTTTGCTCCGCCGTGGCCACCTTAGCACACGGAATGAAATGCGCCATCTTGGAGAACAGGTCCACCACCACCAACACTGCCGTCTTGCCCCTTGAGCTGGGCAGATCCGTGACAAAGTCCAGAGCCACCCTTTCCCAAGGTTCGACCGGAGTTTGCAGCGGCTCCAACAGTCCAGCTGGCGGTTTGTGCACCGGCTTTGCCCTCTGGCAGGTGTCACACCTCGCTACGTAGTCTGCGACCTCCCCTCTCATTCCAGGCCACCAGAAATCCCTGGCTACTAATTCCACCGTCTTCTCCTTGCCAAAGTGCCCGGCCGTGGGTGCGTCGTGCAGCTGCTGTAGCACCTTGGCTCGAAGTTCGTCACCCGGCACGTAGATGGCCCCTTTACGGATGAGCAAGCCATCTCGTAGCTGGAAACCGTCGGCCGCTGCCTTGCCCCCTCGCACCTCTGCCATCTTCGTTTGTGCGAAGGAGTCCCCCTGCAACGCTCGCCGCACCGCCTCTAGGTCCACGGTCGCCGCGGCGCACGCCCACACTGTCGGTGCAAAGATGTGCATGGCGGCCGCTGGTGTTGCGTCCTCCAGATACTGTGGCTTGCGGGAGAGAGCGTCTGCCATGATGTTGGTGTCCCCCGGGACATACTCTATTCGGAAGTCGAAGTCCGCAAAGAACTCAGCCCAACGTATCTGCCTCTGGTTCAGGAACTGTGCCGTGCGCCAGTGTTCCAGATTCTTGTGGTCCGTGCAAACCTGCACCGTGTGCTTGGCGCCGATCAGAAAGTGCCTCCACGCCTTGAACGCTGCATGAATGGCCAGCAACTCCCTGTCCCATATGGTGTAGTTCTGCTCGGACTTGCTGAGCTTCCTGGAGTAAAACGCTCCCGGCCGCCACACGCCCTGCGGGTCCTTCTGCAGCAGGACCGCCCCCACTGCTCTGTCCGAAGCGTCTGTCTCCACCCTCATCGGCATGCTGGGGTTGACATGAAGCAGCTGCTCTTCCGACGCGAAGAGACGCTTGAGGGCCTGAAAGGACTGCTCCGCCTGCTCTGTCCAGATGAACTTCTTCTTCTTGGAGCTAAGGGTGTCAGTGATGGCCGCCGTCTGCATCGCGAAGCCCTTGATAAACTTGCGATAGAAGTTCGCAAAGCCGACAAACCGTTGGACCTCCTTCCGGTTGCGTGGGCTCTTCCAATCCAACACCGCTCGAACCTTGGTGCTGTCCATGGCGAGCCCCTTGGCAGACAGCTTGTAGCCCAGAAAATCCACCTCCGGCACGTCAAATTGGCACTTCTCCAGCTTGGCGTAGAGCCTGTGTTGCTTTAGCCTGCCCAGCACTTCCTTGACGTGCTTGTCATGTTCTTGCTGCGACTCCGAAAAGATCAGGATGTCATCCAAGAAACAGACGCACGTCTTGTAGAGAAGTCCCGCCAACACGTGATGCATAAATGCTTGAAAAACGTGAGCGCCATTTTGCAGTCCAAAAGGCATAACTCTGTATTCGTAGGTACCCAGTGGCGTGAACATGGCTGTCTTCCACTCATCACCTTCCCGCATGCGAATGAGGTTGTACGCCCCCCGCAGGTCCAACTTGGTGAACACCTTTCCCTTCCGTACCTTCGCCAGGAGGTCGTCGATGCGGGGCATGGGGAAGTCCGACGGCTTGGTCACACTGTTCAAAATCCTGTAATCCACTACGAGTCTTTTTTGGGGCGTGTCTCGCTTCCTAACAAAGAATACAGGACTGCCCCCCACTGCCTTAGACTCCCGGATGAAACCGCGCTCCAAATTATGATCGATGAAGTCTTTGAGTTCCTGCAGTTCGTCCTCAGACATGGAATACAGCTTCCCTTTAGGCAGCGCCGCCCCCGGCAGCAGGTCAATTTTGCAGTCATATGGTCTGTGAGGGGGTAGCCTGTCCGCCTCCTTCTCGCAGAAAACTTCCAGAAATTCTGCGTACTTGTGGGGAATCGCTTGCAGCGTGCCTAGCAGCAGCTGTGATTCCTCTTCCTCTCCTTCCTGCCTGGGTACGATGCAGTGTTCAGCACAAAAGGAAGAGCCGAAGACCAGCTGCCTCTGGAACCAAGCCATCGTTGGGCTGTGCTTGTCCAGCCAACTCATACCCAATACAATGGGCGTGTCAGACAGTTGAGTGACGTTGAAGCTGATGACTTCCCTGTGATTCCCAAGTCGCATCACCATTGGTGGCGTCTGCTTCACCACTTGCCCCCCTAGCAGCTCCCTGCCATCCACCGTGACAACCTGCAGGGGCAGTGTGGCCGGCAGCAACTGCACAGCGTGCCTGTCGACAAATTCCTGCCCTATAAAGTCCGCGTTGCTGCCGGAGTCGATGGTGATTGGCACGTCCATGGTGATTCCATTGGGCAGTTGGAGAGATGCTGTGAGCCTCACTACTGGTTTGGGCGGGAGGGGGTTCACTGGCTGTAAAACTTCTGGGGACTGCGTCACTAACACGTCTGGCTGGGCCCCAGTGCCTCTTCCTCCAGCCAGACATCGTCGTTTCCCTGCTGTGGTCCTCCCTGCTGCGTTGCTGAGGCTGCAGTAAGCTTGTGGGGCCTCTGGGGACACTCTTTCGCCATATGCCCTGGCTGCTCACAGACGTAACACTTCCTGGTCCCTCTAGGAGGCTTCGCCTTCACTGCTGCCGGTGCTAGGGCTCTGGTTGCTGACTGAGCCCTTGCACCTCCAACCTCCATAGGTTCGGCTCCTCCTCCTGGCGGAGGCGTGGATTGCGCTCGCGCTGCTTCTCTGGGAAAGAAGGAGGGGCCCCCGGCTGGTTCGCGCCCTCCACGTCCTTCGTCCTTGCTCCACGGACGTCCTTCCAGCCTCACCCCCACAGCCAGTGCCCTCTGAACGACCTCCTGGGTGGTTCGGGGTCTCTCCCCCCTCGCTATCTCATCTTTAATCGAGTTGTGCAGTCCCTCCCAAAAGAGGTCTCTTACAGGAGCCGAATCTCTGTCCCATTCCAGGGCGCTGACCAAGGCGAAAAAGCGTGCATGATACTGTCTGACGCTGGCCCTCCCTTGTCTCAGCCCATGCACCTCCTTCCGTGCAAGATCAATGTCAATACTTGATAAGAAACACCCATCCATCGCTTTAATAAAGGCATCCGCATTCTGGAGCGCCGGATCGTTATCTCTCCATAAATTGCGCAACCATGCTTTCGCCTCCCCATGCAGATGGGACATGATGAACCCCACTCTCTCCTGTTCATCTCTAAAATCTTTATGCAACAGTTGCAGTGCGCACAGTACGTCGGCTCTAAAGTTGGGATACTGTTGCAGGTTCCCATCGAAGTGAGAGAGCAGCCCGCCTGTCCGTCTCGCCAACCCAATTCCCTCCTGCCGGGGTGGTTGCTTTGCCAGTACGTCTAACCTGACCTGGAGATCCCTGCAGGCGGCAGCTGCCTCGTCCTCTCTCTTCCTGGATGCGAGAACCTCGGCGTTCAGTTGTGCCACTGCTTTTCTGAGGTCCTCTATCTGCTGCTCAGCCGTCATGTCTCCTGCCGTTCGTGAGCTCGCTAGTGGGCGCCTGTTTCTCTCCCCTCCTCGAGGCTGCAGATGCCCACAATGTGGAGACGGAGCCTACTGTCAGAGCTGCTTCAAGATCCTAGCTCACAGAGGATCACGCTAGCCAGCGGTCATTAAG